>NC_059273.1:2060000-2082500 GCF_017591435.1 Portunus trituberculatus
TGTTTCTTTTCGACTTTATTTCCTTTTTTCTTTTTACTTTTCTTCATCTCTTCTCTCTCTCTCTCTCTCTCTCTCTCTCTCTCTCTCTCTTCCCTTATATTCAATCCTCTCCTCTTCAACCACTTCTTTCCTTTCCCTCTCCTTTACTTCCCCTCGCCACCTCAGCAACAGGTAATGAGACTCACTTACCTATTCCTTACCCCCTCCTCTCCTTGTAATTTCCTTGTCCTCCCCTTCCTTTTTTTCCCTCCTTCTCTCGTTAATGCCGCTTTTTTTTACTCCATTTCACCCACCTGAAGTATTATTATCTTGTTCATACACTTTTACCTTATTTTCATGCATATATAGTCATTCTCTCTTTATTTTGTTCCTCATATGGTTTATTTTCAAGTTTTATGTCCTTGAAAATTTTCTTCTTAAATTGATCTTTGTTATTTTTTCTCTTTGCTTTCTTTTTTTTCTATCCTTCATTCCCTTTTCTTTTTTTTCTTTCTTCCATTGCTGTGTATGTATGTATGTGTGTGTGTGTGTGTGTAAAGCTGTATCCCTGTGAGTGGTATATGTATCTATGTATGGTAATGAAACTGTACGTGTAATGCCTTCCTGGTGTCACTGGTAGCTGCAGGTATGGAGGGCTTTATTTAATTTTTATTGTTTTTTTTTTATCGAGGTTTTTATTTCACCCACTTGGTCTGCTTCTCGTTCGTGCCTATTGCTCCTTTTTTCTTCCGTTTTCTTTCTCTCGTATATATTTCGTGCATGTGTTGTGTTTGCCATTTCTTTAGAGCAGTTTAATTTTATTGAGAGTGTATTCGTTGTTGGCATCAGAAAGATAGTTCTTACTTTTTCGTATTTTTAAAGATTTTGTCATGAAAGCCTCTCTCTCTCTCTCTCTCTCTCTCTCTCTCTCTCTCTCTCTCTCTCTCTCTCTCTCTCTCTCTCTCTCTCTCTCTAACATTATAGATTCACAAACTAAACATCTCTTTTCCTTCCAGCGCAGACGTACTAAGTGTGATAGAGCAAGACAACCATCACACATCACGCTTCCTTGTGATACAGCCAGGTCAGATGCCAGAAATATCGTGACTCAATGAATTAAATATTACCGCCACAACCTTGACTTTGAGGGACGTGTTTAGATAATGCCGGCAATGTCTGGCAAGTATGTGGAGGAAAATGATACCATGTTTTGATTTTTACCTGTCGAATGGCGTATTTTTTTGTATTACCATATTAAGAAACTATCTGAATTTAGAAGATTTTAACAGTGGGTTCAGTTACATGAATATATATCAATCTGGAAGCAGTGAAAGTTCATCAGTAAAGTGGCGCTGGTAAAAGATGAGAGGAAGATAGCTTATGTATCCCTGTTGAGTGTTGACGACTTGACGGCATAGTGAGCGGTATATAGGCTGGCTGAGACGGAGACGTACGAGTGAGTGAGTGAGTAGCAGTTGTTGAGTGAGCGATTGACTGGTTTGGTTGATTAGTGACTGACTGCATTCTTATTATTGGTGTGAGGTACATTCCAGTCCTCCTTCGTGGTGTATGGTAGGTAAGTAAGCTTCAGTCTGTGTGTTAGTAGTAATAGATACTTATTCCATATTTAAATAAAATTATACATAAGAGTAGGCAGACTTGGTAACATATTGGCGGTTGGTTCAGTGCACGTGTTAACTTTTATTCCTCTTATTTATGTCACTCCCTTCCTCTTAGCGTTAAGGTTTATCTTATTTATTGCTGTTCTGATGTAGTAAATTCCAGTGTTCCCTTGTGTTATGGAAGGGTGTAATCAAATTAGTGTCGGTTTGGAAGTACTAGTTTATGATGTTACACTAATTACACTGGTTAGGTTAGGTAAGGTTAAATCCCTCATATATGTCACTCTCTTCCCCCTATCGTTATAGTTTACCTTATTTATTGTTCTTGATAGGTACTGATAGGTACTCTCCAGTGTTCCCTCGTGTTATGGAAAGATATAATAAGCAAATTAGTGTAGGTCTGTAAGTAATAGTTCATGACGTCACGCTAGTTACGTTGTCGCCACCCACGCAACTATTACTTTAGCGTCTCACTAGTCACTCCTTTTATGTATGTATACTCTGCTGTCTGTTTCATTTGCTTCTTTCCCTATGTTTACTTGCTGTGGCAGAATTAATCAGCACAAAGATGCGTAAAATAAACTGAATGAAAAAACAGAACTCCTACGTGCTGACACTTAGCGAACTTTGAATCCCGCGAAAAATTAAGTCAGAATATAATAATGGTTATGTAATTACAAGAAATAAACGCAATGACTTTACGTAGTCACCATTATGTATGTGATAGATGAAGTAGATACTGGTAGCCTAGATGGTGAATGTGTATTAGTTAGAATACAGTGTTGAATCAAATATTGCTCTCGATCATTTGGCTGTTCACAAGAATATATTAGTGTATGCATCTTGTTTGTGATGTCTAAGATGAGGTGGTTGGGATGATTATGATTGGTGAACATTATTTACCAATATCGAGTTGATGATCCGAGTTTATATTCCACAATGGTACGAGTTGGTTCATTAGGTGAGCCGAATCTGTAATAGTGAAATGTCCGAGTTGGCAATGGCCGATTTGGTCGCACACCCTGGTTACCTAAGTGGTGAAGAGGAGCAGTAGTCAAAATCTGAAATCCACTTGTTGCAGGTTACGTTCGGGAAACACGGCAGCTTTTTACCTTCATGTATTCATATCAAGTGATTGTGCCGCTGGCTTTCGTCCCCCTCAGGTGTATCCGCGTGTCAGGTGTAAAGTAAAGAATAACATATACGTATTTTACCTTTTTCTCTGATCAAGGTTTTTGTTACCACCACGACCACCACGACCACCATCACCACCATCACCACCACCATCACACTGTCGCCACCACTCTGACTAATGCATCTCCAATTTTTTCTCACCTTTTCTTCTGGCCCCTTTCCTTTACACTTCTTCCCTCTTCCTCTCTTCTCCTGCCCCTCCGTCCCCTCCTTACCCAGGCGATGGTCTGTATATCTAAGTAATTTTTTTCGCTACCTTTTCTACCCAAGTTATTTTTCTCATCTCCTCCCCCTTCCCTCCCTCGTGTGTACCCTCTCATCCTCCACCTCTTCCTCCTCTCACCAATTTTTCTCTATTTTCTTCTACTCCTACTTTTTTTTTTGTATTTTCATCTCTTATCCTTATATCTTTACCTCTCCCTTAATTTCTTCCCCTTTTTAGCTTTCCTTTTATTCCTCAAAGTCATGTTTCCTCGTTCCAATTCTCGTTTTCCTTTTGTAATTACTTTCTTACGCACATTTTCCTCCCTCTCTTTCTCTTTTCTTAATCGTTCCCCGTCAAATTTCCTCTTTCCAGATCCAGCCCTCCTCCTCCTTTCTTGTTTCCCTTTCGTTTATTAAATTCTTTATATCCTTCCGTCTCTGCAACATTTCCTCCACGTCTTCCTTCCATCTCCTTCCTCAAGCAATATCTCTTGCCTTCCATAACCCTCCTCCTCCTCCTTCCTCATTTATCCTCTCCGCCTCCCTTCTTCCTTCTCCTCCGTACTTGTCTTTATATTTCTTTCCTTTACTTGTTTCCCTTACTTTCTGATCTCTTCCTTTCTTTTGTCTTGGATTATCTCGTTTTTATCAGTCTTTCTTTAGTTACGTCATCTTTTTGTATTTTCTTTGCCTGTTGTGTTACCTCTCTCCTTCCCTAGTTACGTATAATTGAAGACACCTCGTCACCTCGCACGTCCAATCCCTCTTAATCCGTAATGAGAGGTTTGCATCGTCGGCGGCTGATGAATGCCTTTCCTCCTCCTCCTCCTCCTCCTCTTCCTCCTGTTACTGGTGCTGGTTTGACGGTTCTCTCAAGCACGTCCACAAGAAATGTTGGGTCTTTCTTTTTCTTCTTATCTCTCTTACTCTTCTTCCTCTTCCTCCTTCTCCTTGTGTTTCTCCTTCTCCACTTTCCATCATCATTACCACGCTTCATCTCCTCTTTCGTTTTTAGCAGTTCTTCCTACTCTCATGTTTGTCTTTGTACTCTTTGTCTTTTCTCTTTCTTCTTTCCTCCATGTTCTCACACTACGAGTAAAGAGATGTTGTAGCAAGTAATCTCACAAAACAGGTATATAATCTTGACTTAATTAAGTAAATAGACCTGTTGTTCTTTTTTTTACCCGTGTTGTTACGCCTCTTTGTCTGACTCGTACTTTTGTTATCATTATTTTTTTTTCCTTTATTCAATATTATTTTTTTCCGATCTTTTATTCCCTCCCTCTTCATCTTCTGCATCCAGATCCCTGTCGTTGTCATTTTTATTATCATCATCGTTACATTTATCATCATTCTTGTCATTCTTATTATCCCTCCTCCTCCTCCTCCTCCTCCTCCTCCTCCTCCTCCTCTCCCAGGTGACTTAATGGTCTGAAAAAGCAGAAATAGAAGAGAAAGATATAAAAAAAAACCTCGTGTGTCCTTCAGAAGAGAAATGAAAGTATCGCAATGGCACCTCTCACGGTAATCGTTTTCGAGGCTTCACTCACGAGACTCATTGGGCTTCAAATTAAACGAGCGAGGCTTCATTCTTATGCTTGGGGGTCTCGGGAGGGGATGAAACAGTGAGAGGTGGGTAAAGAGGTTGGCGGAGCGTAGTGGAAAGGCTGCGGGGAGGATTAAAAGCGGTTGTTTGGTAAAAGCGAGCTGTATTTTGTTTTATGGGGTTCGAATACAGATCCAAAAGGAGAGATGTGTTAAAAATATGAGAGGAGATAAATGGAATACGTCATTTGATTTTTGTGTAGGAGCTGAGAAATGGTAATGAGGTGAGGATATATTTAGAAATTACGGAGGAAGTAAAGGAATGTATGTAAAATAAAGGGAGAGGAAGAAAGGAAAAGGACCGTGTGTGAGAGAGAGAGAGAGAGAGAGAGAGAGAGAGAGAGAGAGAGAGAGAGAGAGAGAGTCAGTAAGTAAATAAAGAAACACGAGGCAAAAGATAAAAAGTAGTGTGAATGTGTGAATGAAGTTTGCTTGTGAGTTGCTTCGTGCGGGGATTAGTGGTGATGAAGTTAGGCTTGTAACTTCATATTCACCGCCAACACTGATCGGATTATACGACGCACGCACACAGGCATATACTTATACACACACACACACACACACACACACACACATTCATAAAACTAATATTGCTCATTTCGTTTTCTTTGTCTTTCTTTCTTTCCTTCTTTCATTTTTGCTGAATATTTTTACTTATCATTTTATTATTGTAACATTTGATTTGTTCCAATTTTTTATTTCTTGATTTTAATTTCTTTTTATTTCGCTTCTCTTGTGTGTAGTAATTGTTATTCAAATGTAATAACATGATATTAATAGTAACATTATTACAGCTTCTTTGATTATTATTATTATTATTATTATTATTATTATTATTATTATTATTATTATTATTATTATTGTAATTGTTGTTGTTACATAAGAATGACATATAAAAACACTGCTATTCTACCACGACAACCCACCACAACCCACAACAACTACCACCACCACCACCAACACCACCACCATCATTCCCATCCCGACCACCACCACCATCATCACCATCCCCACCACCACCACCACCCCACACTGTCTCCCTCAATATTGCTCCCCTGGCTGGCTTGTGGCTGCTGCAGGGGGATCTAATTAAGGGGGAAGTACCTGGCTGAGTGTCAGGTGGGAGACAGATTACTTCATTTTTTTCCCAGTTTAGCAAAAGGAAAGAAAAAAATAAGGCAATTTAGTGTTTGTTGACTTTTCTAATGATTTGTTTTGTTTTTCCTTGGGTTGTTTATTTGTCCATTTACCTTCGTATTTTCTTTTCTTCTTTATTTATCTGTAATTATTTGTTTCGTTGTTTTTTTTTTATAGTATTTCTGTTCGTTTTTTTTCCTGCAATAATCTTCGTGTTACCATTTTGTCCACTTGTTCTCCTTGTTCTTATTCTTCCGTTCTAATCTCACTCCACTTATTCTCCATTCTTTTCTTCCGTTTATGTCTCTCTTCTCCGTTCGTTCTTTTTAATCTCTTTTTTCCTCATCTTCTCTTTTAATTTTTTGGTTTCCTCTCCTCTTTTCTATTCTCTCTTTGTCCATTCCCCATCTGTCCACTTCCTTTCTCTCTATTCCCTTTCCCATCCTTTTCCTTGTGACCTTCTATCCTTTATCTATCGTCACATTCTCTTCTGATCCTCGCCTCTCCCCTCTTTTAACATATTTATATTTTTTCCAGCTTCGTTCACCTTCTCATCTTCTCCCTCTATATCCTGTTCTCCCCCTCCTTCCCTCATTTTCCCTCTTAATTTCGTTTTCTCGCTCTCCGTGTGTCGCGTCTGTGTCTGGCTGGCTGGCTTTGTGTATATGTCTGTCTGTCTGTCTGTCTGTGTATGTGTCTCTGTCTGTCTGTCTTCATTATTGTCTATCTTTTGTTTGTCTGTCTATCTTATCTGCTAGTCTGTCTTCATTATTCTCTCTCTCTCTCTCTCTCTCTCTCTCTCTCTCTCTCTCTCTCTCTCTCTCTCTCTCTCTCTCTCTCGCTTCTCACTTTACCCTACGACACCAAAATTAATATATGTAGGTAAGAATAGTATAAGAGGAAGAGGAGGAAGAGGAGGATTAGGAGGAAGAGGAGGAAGAGGAGGAGGAGGAGGAGTAGGAGAAGTAGGAGTAGGAGTAGGAGTAGGAGTAGGAGGAGGAGGAGGAGGAGGAGGAGGAGGAGGAGGAGGAGGAGGAGGAGGAGGAGGAGGAGGAGGAGGAGAAGAAGAGGAGGAGGACGAGGAGGAGGATGAGGAGTTAGGATGTACCAAAATAACAAGAAAAAAAGACGAAACTGAGATTGAAAACACACAAAAAAAAAAAAAATAGGAAAATGGAACATGTGAAAGACTGCAAAGTAAAACAAGATTAAAAAAAAAGCAGGAGGAATAGAAAGAAAATCAGAATATAAAGCAAATACCAAAGAGGAGAAAGACAAATGGAAAAGATGAATTAAGCGGAACTCAGCACTGACTACCCTGCTGATGCGCTCACGTCATTCATCAACTTACCTCGTCGTCCCCTGTTGATGAATCGTTTTCCGGGCAATTAATATCACCTGGAGTTGATTTGCCTAAGGTGCGTCGGGGGAAAGGTGGGAAGATCGCAGTTCGCTCATCCTCACGAGGCGCGCCAGTACGGTTTCAAATGCTTGAGTGAGTGAGGCCAAGTATGTTAGTTTGTTTGAGTTTGACGTGTGTGTGTGTTGCATGAGAAACGATGCCAGAGGGTGAGGTGGTGGTGGTGGTAGTAGTGGTGGTGGTGGTGGAGTAGAAGGAGGAGCAGGAGGTGGTGGTGGTGGTGGTGGTGGTGGTGGAGAAACTCAAGTCTTCTGAAGTGCCACTATAATAATGAATGGATGGCTATAATTTGCTCTCCGTTTTGATCAGTTTGCTTTTATTATTATTATTATTATTATTATTATTATTATTATTATTATTATTATTATTATTATTATTATTATTATTATTATTATCATTCTTGTTACTTTTATCGTTCTATGTTATAATTTTCTCTTTCTTCCTGCTATCTCATCCAAATCTTTCTTATTCTAGCATCACAATTTTCCTCTTCCTTCTCCTTCTCATGTATCTTCTTATAAATCTATTCTGTATTCGGCTTCAAGTTTGGCCTTGCCCTCCACGCAGTCCTCCACCTCCTCCTGTTATTTACATTCACGTTTCTACCCGTTATCCTCCTTGTCTTTGACCCAGTTACCACTATCGTTGTTCTTCTCCTCCTCCTGCTGCTCCTCCTCCTCCTCCTCTGAAGCACCACGCATCTCTCATCGTGCAAAATCCTCGGCATTTGCGCACCACCGGCCGCCCGTTCTTCCTGCCGTTTCACTGCCAGGTAGTCAGTCTTAGCTGGTCGTGGCTCTCCAATCACCTCTCAGAATTCCATGCCGCCGTGCCTCGATTATTAGATCCCGGTCCTGTTTGGCAGATTGGATTGCGCGGCCGGCAGGGGTTTGCTTGTGCCTTATTTGCCATGATGAAAGAAATTAGTATGCTTTGTTATGATTGCCATTAGGGGAGGGTTAAGGGGGAAGGGTTCAAGAGAAAGGGAAGGAGAGGGTAAAGGGACAAGGAAGGAAGGAAGGAAGGAAGGTTGAAAGGGAGAACGCTTTCATCAAACTAAGTGCTTTTAACGTCGAATGATTTACTGTTTGTCACCCCCTTCCTGTGACGGCCCCTGCGTGACAGAGAGAGAGAGAGAGAGAGAGAGAGAGAGAGAGAGAGAGAGAGAGAGAGAGAGAGAGAGAGAGAGAGAGTTCTATTGCCTCATAAAATCTATCTCATCCTCTTAAATCCTGCCCATAATCCTGCCTACGAAGAAGGGAAGAGAGAAGGAAGAGAAAGAAGGAGAGGAGGAGGAAGAGGGAAAAGAGAAGTACGAGCCGGAAAAAAAGGGAAAAGGATACTAGCTAGAGGAAAACAAAGAGGAGGAGGAGGAGGAGGGAAAGAAATATAAGAACCTAGAGGGAAAAATAGGAGGAAATGAGGACGAAGAAATGACAAAGATAAAGGAAAGGAATACGAATAGGAAGAAAGGAATGGAAAAAAACATGGAAAATGATGAAACAAGTGTTAGAAAGCAAAAAAGTGAAATAATAGCAAAACGTGGAAATAATAAGAGAGGGAAGAGGAAGAGGAGGAGGAGGAGGTAAAAGGAGGAGGAGGAGAGGAGGAGGAAAAGGAGGAGGAGGAGGAGGAAGAGGAAAAGGAGGAGGATTTCTAGCTTCAGGAAAGTAACAGTGCAAAAACAATCCTACACTTAATTTTGACAGGGAAAGAAACTCGCGGAAAAAAAAAGAAAGATAAAAGAATAATGAAGTGTATGAGGTCAAAATTTAGTGTAAACTCCACAAAGGAATAAAGAAGGAAAGCCAAAGTAAGTGATAGTAAAGTTGGCTGTAAAACCGAAAGAGGAAGAAGGTGAAGATGGAGAAGAAAAGAAGAAGAAATGAGAGTAAAAAAAAAAAAGAATTGAAATAGAAGACGAAGAAAACGAACAAAATGAGAAAAAAAACAGGAGAGGTGGGAGGAAAGAAAATAATTGAAAGAAAAAGAAAACATGATGAAAAATGGGAAGGCGTGAATGAGAGGAAGAAGGAAGGGAACGAGGGCGGGAAGAGAAGGGCAAGAGGATTCCCTGAGTGGTGTTAAGGATTTGCTGGAACTTAGCGCCCTGTCTTAAATTTGACCAGCGCCATCTACCACATTAAGAAGGAGGCCGCCATCCACGCCTTTTTGTTCCCTATTCCACCCTAAAGACACCCTCCTCCTCCTCCTCCTCCTCCTCCTCCTCTTCCTGCTCCTCCTCCTCCTCCTCTCATCCTTTTCCGTTTTGTTTTCTTTCTTCTTTCAATTCTGATTAACTTTCCCCTTTGATTCCAAGTCTTCTTTTTCTTCTTCCATCTCCTCCTCCTCCTCCTCCTCCTCCTCCTCCTGTTTTTCCTCTTCCTCCTTACTTCTTTCGTTCATCTTCATCGTACTCCCTCACTATCCTCCTTCTCTTATTCATTTTATTTCCCTTCTTTTCCTCCTCCTCCTCCTCCTCCTCCTCCTCCTCCTCCTCCTCCTCCTCCTCCTCCTCCTCCTCCTCTCTCCTCCTCCTCCTCCCGCCGATGATATAGAATTTTTAACTTTGTCTTGTTGTTTAGTAGTTTTGTTTCGTTGTTCCTTTATTATTTTGCTCTCTCTCTCTCTCTCTCTCTCTCTCTCTCTTTAGTTCAGTATTTTTTTCTTTTCTTGTTTATTTCTATCTTTTCTGTTTTCTTTCCATTCCTTGTCCTATATTTCTTTTCTTTTTTTACTTTTTTACTTTCTTTTCTCCCTTGTCTCTCTCTCTCTCTCTCTCTCTCTCTCTCTCTCTCTCTCTCTCTCAATGTACCGCTGGAGTAAGTTTATTGTTTGTTCTCTCCCTTCCTCGTTTGTTCTCTACCTTTCATCTCTTTCTCTTTTACGCTTGTGGGGTGAAAGTTTATTGTTCTCTCTCTCTCTCTCTCTCTCTCTCTCTGTTACAAGAATCTAATATCGTTAGTTTGTTCTTAATTTATTTCTTTTTCCTTTTTTTTCATCTATTCGTTACATTTTCCTTCTTTCGTGTGTTAAATAAAGCGAACAATCTCGAAATGTCTTTTTATTTTTCTTTATTTTTATTCATTCATTTATTTTGTTTTCCACCAGCTCACTTTTACTCTTCCCTCCTCGTGCCCTGCCTGCTTCCCTCTCTCTCTCTCTCTCTCTCTCTCTCTCTCTCTCTCTCTCTCTCTCTCTCTCTCTCCCTCAGTATGTTATGCATTAGAATTACTTTGGTGTCCATTACATACTCAGATTTTCCCTTTTGTGTTTCATGGGTTTTTTTTATTTTATTTTATTTTTTTTATCCGTTGGTATTGGTAGTGTAGTGGTGGTGGTGGTGGTTACATCTCTCTCTCTCTCTCTCTCTCTCTCCTGTTAAAATAGCAATAATGACAATGATAATGGTAAAAATGTGGATAATAATAATAATAATAATAATAATAATAATAATAATAATAGTAGTAATAATAGTAATAATGGTCTATCGAGAGTAAATGTGGTTCCAACAGAGGTGATAATGAAGTTACTGATAGCGTATATATGTACTGATAATGAGGATAATGACGGGAGTGGTCGCAGTAATGATGGCGATAATTGTTACATTGCGGAACACCGAATACGATAACGGTGACAGAGAGCGTAGCGAGCAGCAATAACACAAATCACTATCGCGGGTGTGATGTAGTGCGCGCCAGACGCATCTTAGGAAATACTGTGATCTTGAGTTGTTAGTACCGTGAGCAATAAACTTGAACACTGAACGGCTTTATGGCATACCGAAATCACGAGAAGGCGTAATGATGATGGTAGACAGTTTTAAAGGTTTTGATTAACATAGAAAGAAGTGAAAAAGAAGTACGTAAGGTAAATGTTCAAATGTACTTTAAAGTCTAAAGAAAATTTACGAGTTTATACACGTTTTTGACTCGGATAAGTGAATAAGGAAAACAACTGTATTCACTTTAACCCTTTTCACTCCGACACAAAACAATTAACAGCAGTAGAAGAAAAACGTAATTGGTATAAACTTCTACAATAAACTTAGTGATGAAAAAAAAAAACCCTGCAATTTCTTTCCAGTTCAAAGATTCGATGTGGATGTAGAACTAGTAAATATATCTCAGAGTGATTAATGGTTAAGGGAAGGAAAAAAATAATAATTGAGTATTTGAACTCCATTAGAAAGAAAAATCTAGGACGAGTATGAATCAACAAAAAAAAAAGAACATAACAAATATAATATCGAGTAAGAAAATCCAGACTCAAGCTTAATAAAACTCATAGAACAGCAAAACTCTGACTGTGATGGGCGAAGGGAAGGACTGGCAGACTCATGTATTATAGCTTTAAGGCAGGCGACAGGTATTGGCTGGTAATTAACGGGTCATTTCCTTTAAGAAGACTGGTTCATAGTTGATGATTACCTGTCGTATTGATTGGAAGCTAGTGGCGTGAACTTGGCTGGGTCTAGTTTTTAGTTATGAAATATTTAACGGTTGTAGGTTATAAATAATTGAACACGTATCCCAATGGCTTTTGATTCCCTTCGCCTTTCGTGACACAAAATTAATATAGATTGTGTTGTTGAACTTTGTCTGGTGTGATGAAGGTCAGGCCACGCCAGGATTGTGAAATCTTAATAGCGTTTTCAATGACTCTCTCCTTTCAGTCTTTCATGGGATTCTACATCGTGTGTGGAAGATTTTAGTGGATATTTCACTATATTATATAAACATATGGCTGAATTTTGCGTAATGAAATCTTTTAACATGATTCTCAATGATTGTTTTCTCTTTCCTTTTTATTTTTTAGGTATTTGAATTTCTTGCATTTGATTTTAAATACGATGAGTCCTGTGTTATGAAAGCTTTAACACTTATTTTACTATTGCCTTCTGTTGCTCCCGTCCAGCATAACATTAAACGAACATGAGTGGACTTAAATTTTCATAGAACATTTGGTGAAGTAACAAATCTTGTGCCCTACAGTTTCCTCGGAACAGTTGGCATAATTCCTCACCATAAATTCCAGTATGATATAAAACAGCTCGGCGCCCCGGTTATTACTCCCAAATGGCCGGAAAAGTGACTGAGCAGCAGAATTCAGTGGTTGGCTAAAGGTTCTGCCTCAGCTCTCCCTCTGGTGCCTGGCGGCGGCCCACAGGAACACAATTGCTGGCCGAACACCGCACCGCTATCATTCTGAGTAGTCGATATCGGTGTTCTCAGCTGCTCTCTGTAAAACTTCGGCAGGACACGGACACCGAAAATTAGACGGTCTCAGAACAGGACAGGGCGAGTTACTTGCCGGAATTTCGTGGTGAAAAACCTGTCAAATAAATGGCCAACGTCTGTGAACGTGAAACTTATAAGTGATCAAATCCTCGAAATGGGAAGTGTATCAAGAAATGTAAGTGTGAGAATTTTAAAGTGAAGTTAACTGGCGTACATGATTGGTTTTACCAATTAGCTGTAGAGAGAGTAACATTTGAATAATCATAACATTTTGGTTTTACGTAATGATTAGCTGAAATTGCACGGTGCAGATTTAATCTAGCGTTTTTATATAGATCCGCAATGTACTCGGTTTATTCCTGTTATCGGGAAAAGCTTTTTTTTTTCTTTTCTTTTTTTTTTACGGTATATAGCCTATAGCGCCTGTAGGCACACTTGAAGAGTATATGGGAAGCGCTGTTCAGCTTCCGCCCATTAGTGGCGCAGACAATTTTATTTATAGTGGTACCCATATTAGGGCCCATATCACCCCCGAAGCTCATCTTGGGTGTAACCACCTAGAACCTGGGTATCATGGTGACATGTAGGTAACTTTAAACCACTCTACAAATGGCAAAGTGTTTAAGGCTGTACGTGGTGGGATCCGAACCTACGCGTGGACGTCTGCCCGATCCCACGCTCACCACCTTATCCGCTACGCCACCGCCTCCCTAAGTGTGTATCTGTCAAACTGGGCAAAATATTTCAAGCTGTCCGGTACAAATTTATTTCAACATTTCTGAATAAATCCACAATGTTGATGATTTTTTCTGTAATCGTCTCACTGCACTTTGTTAAAATTGTCGTAAATGAAAACGTAACATTGACAGTAAAATGTTTATATAATCTTGGAGTAAACAGATTGACATTATTTCAACAGCACTCTCGGACAACGACCAGCGGCTAAAAGCTCTGCCGTGATGTATCTTGACGTTCCAATATTTCTTCACCACCAACCTCGTTAGATAATGGAATAATCTCCCGCCCTGTGTCCCGCTGCGCACAGTGATGAACTAATGCACGGCACCACAGTGGCCCTGACCATCGCCTGTGTGGAAGCCTGTGGAAAACATTCATTTGGCGTCTTGGCTGTTGGATTTATTTGATTTCCTTCCTTAATCTCAGATTACTTATACTGTTTGTAATCTCTCTCTCTCTCTCTCTCTCTCTCTCTCTCTCTCTCTCTCTCTCTCTCTCCCTCCCCGACCTTCCCTTTGGTGCCCTGAAGCTTCAATTAACCTGGGAAGCTGAGCGAAAGGCCAAAACTCGTGTTACTGACTGAAGCTTCGACCAGGTTAAAGCGAGTCACTGAAGCTAACTCCATTGGCCGCCAGAGCAGAATATGAAGAGTTTGAAAGATGCGTATTGATTATATTATTATTAGTAGTATTAGTATTATTGTTGTTGCTGTTGTTGTTGTTGTTGTTGTTGTTGTTGTTGTTGTTGTTGTTGTTGTTGTTATCATTATTTTTATTATTATTATTATTATTATTATTATTATTATTATTATTATTATTATTATTATTATTATTATTTTATCATTATTATCACTACTAGTACTATTGTTACTACCACTACCACCACCACTACTGCTACTACTACAACAACAACAACAACAACAACAACAACAACAACAACAACAACAACTACTACTACTACTACTACTACTACTACTACTACTACTATTAATTACTACTCCTTACTGTAGTTATCAATCTCTGCAGTGTTACACATCTTTCATCAAATTGAAATGAAAGAAAGTGACTTAGTAGAGATTGATAAAAAGAATCGTTAAAGCGAATTGAACTCATTAATTTCGAAGAAGTGGGAGAGATAAAAACTGATACTTATTGATGCTAAAATCTGGATAAAATGACGAAGAGAATAAAAAAATCAAGAATGAAGCTTATGTACGAAGCTCTGAAAATTCTGAAATAAATGCAATACAGCGTCAAAGAGATGAGATCAGATGACAGGTTGATATGAAATCCGATAATGAGAGACACTGCGGCAGAAATGAGATACTAAAATCTGAAAGTAAATATTCGGCTTGACATAGATGAATGAGAGAGAGAGAGAGAGAGAGAGAGAGAGAGAGAGAGAGAGAGAGAGAGAGAGAGAGAGAGAGAGAGAGGTGGGGGAGCGATCGTAGGGAGGCAGGAAAGGGGGGATATGAGGTTAACGACTTATATATATTGTCTTTCTTTAAGCCAGGAATGAAATAGTAGTCGTTTTGTCTCGACTTTGGCAAAAATTCTCGAGGCCAATAATTAAGAGACGCCACTGCTGACCCGGTGACCCGCCCACGCCCCGCTGGTGGTAGTGAAGCCGCCGCTGCTGCTACTACTAAGAACACTGAGAAAAATAACAGCAACACCAGCAATGATAATACTAATAGTAATAAAGAAAAGTGACAGGAGAGGAAGGTACTGACAGCCACAACGCGACCAAGTGGGGAAGGAAAGGGAGTGGCTGGTGGTGTCGGGGGGTGTTTGGGGTGGCAGAGGGGCGTGGGAAGCAGGAAGCCGGTGAGGGGTCGGTGAGAGTGAACGTGAAGCCGCGATAAGCCTTGCGAAGCACCAACTTGCATCATGTCAACATTGACTTGCCGCGTCGAGATGAAAAAGAAGTGAGACAGGAAAAAAAAGTACAGTTTACCCACTTGAACTTTGGATGGAAAAGAGAAAGGAGAGGAGAAGAGAAGAATGGAGAACAGAAGAAATGGGCTGAAGGAGTGATGGTAAAGGAAAGAATAGCAGAGAACAGCAAATAAGAAGTGGTAATGAAATAAATAGACCGCAAAGATGGGAGGTGAGGGGAAGAGGAGTAGGGGAAATATGGGATCAGGGAGAAGGGAAGGAAGAGAGAAGAGGAGGGAGAAGAGAATTTCGAGAGAGGGTACCAAACAAACTGGTAAGGAGGAAGAGAAGAGAGAGAGAGAGAGAGAGAGAGAGAGAGAGAGAGAGAGAGAGAGAGAGAGAGAGAGAGAGAGAGAGAGAGAGAGAGAGAGAGACTAAGTTAAGCAGGTAGGTAGGGAAAGGTGAAGAGGGGAGGAAAGAAGAGAGGAAACGGCACTAAGGCGATGAAAAGGGAGGAAGAAATGAATAGAAAGGGGAGAGGAAGAGAGAGTAGGACATTATAATGAAGCGGGAGAGGTTATCTGGCTTAATTTACTACATAATCTGAGCCCCTTCAGGTACACTTGCCGTGGACAGGTAATTCCCAGGCGTAATGAATTATTATTATTATTATTATTATTATTATTATTATTATTATTATTATTATTATTATTATTATTATTGTTATTATTATCATTATCATTATTGTTGTTATTATTGTTGTTGCATTTGTAGTAATCCTTGTTTTTGTCCTTATTTTTATTCCTTTGGTTTTTGTTCTTTCTATTTTCTTTTCCCATTTAATTTTCCTTCACCAGCAGAGTGTTAAAGAAATCATACATCTAAATCAGAAAATACTCTCACCATGATCCTTTTCTGCTTTAAAATCTAAGTAACAAAATGATACAAAAGTAAAGCGTAGAGATTAATGGAGTCGAAGAGTAAATGGATAGTGATATAAAGTTTGTGATGGACACTGCCTTTAACTTTTGTGAGGTGGAGACTGGAGAGATGAATGACTGGACAGAGTGGACGACGATAAGGCAGAGAGACTGAGAACTAAGTGTAAATGATAATGTTAATGATGGCAAGAGGAGAGTGATACAGAGCGTCAGAATGAAATACACACACGATAAAGATGTAAATGGAAGCACGAGACAATAATTAAAGGAACAATATGTTACAGAAGTGACAAAATAGAAAAATGACATGCAGGAAACGGAAAGCAGACCAACAATGTGTCGCAGAGGTGACAAAAAATGGGAAAGTGTACATAAATAAGACAGAATATAAACAGAGCGACAAAGTGATAGCATAAGTGACAAAGACATAAAATGAAACGAATAACATGAACAGTGTGACACAAAAGTGCTAGAAAGAATGGAAAATAACACATGAGACACGGAAATAGACTGCACACAGAACACAAAAAACTAAAATAACAGAAAACAGAAAAAAAACCCGTAGCAACAAAAAGTGATACAGAAATTTAAGAAAATGACACACGGGAGACGGAAAGTGATACAAAATACAATGACATGAGAAATAAACGAAAGACACATTGGATGAAAGCGAGACTATCATGGGGCCTCACATTTAAATTTTTTTCACGACATTTTTCCCTCACAGCATTAAGTCAGATATGAGAAGCAACACGCTGGAATTCATAAACC
The DNA here is from genome assembly GCF_017591435.1 of Portunus trituberculatus. Lineage (NCBI taxonomy): Eukaryota > Metazoa > Arthropoda > Malacostraca > Decapoda > Portunidae > Portunus > Portunus trituberculatus. The sequence continues at coordinate 2,076,732 of NC_059273.1, forward strand.
TCGTGCATGTATTCATTTATTCTTGCACCGTGACGCCAGCACAAGACTCCCACGCCTGGCCTGCACTTAGCGTATTGTGGTAGTGCTTATACATATATAATGCAGGTTTAGTGTTAAGTTCACCGACTCCATTTGTAATTCTTTGCTGCAAAACGCATGGCACAATTTTTCGATGCTTGAATGAATGGTAAGAGAGAGAGAGAGAGAGAGAGAGAGAGAGAGAGAGAGAGAGAGAGAGAGAGAGAGAGAGAGAGAGAGCGTATAGAATGCATATTTAATGGGTGCGTGAATGGCAGGATAATGAAACGTGTCTGACGTAGTGAATGGGGAGAGAGAGAGAGAGAGAGAGAGAGAGAGAGAGAGAGAGAGAGAGAGAGAGAGATAATAGTTTCTCATCCCAGAAGAGAAATGGAGGTGGAATGAGGAAAAGGAAAAGTCTAGAATGAGAACATTGAAGGTGAGGTGTGTACTCGAGTGTGTGTGTGTGTGTGTGTGTGTGTGTGTGTGTGTGTGTGTGTGTGTGTGTGTGTGTGTGTGTGTGTGCGTGTGTCGCAGGTGCATATGTGAGAGTGCGTACCAAAATTATTATTACACGTGAGGAGAAGCTGAAGAATTGGTAATGGGGTGTAATTCTGGGTAATTTGCGTGTAATTGAATAGGTGCAAGAAATAAAACGTGAATACATGGGGAGGAGTAAGTCTTCTGATTCATGGCTGTCGTGGTGGTGGTGGTGGTGGTGGTGGTGGTGGTGGTGGGGGTATTTGTAGTGACGCAACACCACAACCTGCGTTACCACCACCACCACTACTACCACCATCATCATCTTTGTCACACTATTTTACCGCCATAACCACCATTGTTTCATTATTGACACCTTGCATCGTGACGACAGAGAGAGAGAGAGAGAGAGAGAGAGAGAGAGAGAGAGAGAGAGAGAGAGAGAGAGAGAATTTTACTAAGCCACTGAACCAGAATAGTGTGTGTGTGTGTGTGTGTGTGTGTGTGTGTGTGTGTGTGTGTGTGTGTGTGTGTTTCAATTTCACAGACACACTTTCGAAACAAACAAGGACAGTCCTCTCCCGGTATCCTCCTCTTCTCTCCTTTACGTTCATCCTTCCTTATGCTTTCCTTCCCTCTACTCCTCCCTTTCTCTCCTCTTCCTCTTCCCGAGCGATTCGTACATTCACGATCACGAACTCTTAAAAATCTTAACACAAAACTCTTAACGCAGAACATCCGAAGGAACTGTTTGTATTAGATCTGATCACCATCATTAGTCTTCACTCTTCCTCCTCTTCCTCCTGTTTCTCCCTGCTTTTCCACTTACTTACCTAATTGACTAACCTATTGAAGGATGTCCCTAGGTACCTGTTTATGGCGTTTTAGGGGGCTTAAGGGACATGGATCGGAATTCACAAGGGTTTATGGGCAAGGTTAGAGAGGGGGCCACTCGGGCTGAGTCGCTGGAGCTGAGATGGATGGGTAATCAAGAGGCAAAGGGATGTGAGAGGAGGCGATGCGGATGGCAGGGTGAAGAGGAAGAGAAATTGGAGGACTTGGATATGGATGGGAAGTGTGGCTTGAGAAATGGGAGATGTGATGGAGTACTAGAGAAAGATAAGATGTGGAAAAGAAGAGGAAGGATGGAAAGAAGAAGTGGAGGAATTGGACGTAGATAGGAGGTGGTTCTGGAGAAGTAGGTCAATGCAAAGATCAAGGACAAGGAATTATAGAGATATATAAATGAAAAGAATAAAGGTAGCGGGGATATGCTTGCATTTTGGAACATGGGATTAAAAAAAAATGGTAAGGAGTTCGAGTGGAAGAGAAAAAATAGAAAATGGGTTATATTTAGAAAAGAGGAGTAACAGATGTTAGAGAAGGAAGAGGGGAACGAGATGAATTGAAAACAAATAGGGGAAACAGAAGCTGGAGAAGGAGAAGAAGGAGGAAGAAGATAGATTAACACATATTCAACACTAGGAAGAAGATAATGGGGATTACATGAAATACAGGAATGCAGAAGATAACGGTGTTTGTTAAGTATACGTGAAGATTAAACTCGAGTATTCAGGTTACGATGCACGGGAATAAAGAATGGGAAGTGAAGAGGGAGGGGATGTAGAGAGGATTTTGGCTCTACCATGGATGTAAGAGTTGTTATGTACTAAATGAGTTGGAAGAGAGAGGGAGATGTGGTAAATAGTTTGTTGATTATGAAGGGAGAATGAAGGGATGAAGGAGGAAGAGGAGGAGATGATGGGAAGTAGAGAAAGATAAAGAGTAAGACCAAAGAATGTAAATGAGGTGTAATTAAGGGAAAGTGGTTAGTTAGGTAATTCAAAAATAGGGAATTAGTTGGTAGGAAAGTCATGAACGAAAGTAACAGATTAGAGCCATTATAATTATTGGCTTTCTTGATGGGCATGGACAAGAGATTATTGGGCAATTATTGAATCGCTAATTAGTGAAGAAATGTGGCGTATAGTTATTGAATTATTAATGCCTAGTAGGTGATGGTCACTACTTCACAAATAGAAATGTTTGATCTTTTCTTTACCAAAATATATATGAATAAAAATTGATATATATATATATATATATATATATATATATATATATATATATATATATATATATATATATATGGCGTCAGTAATGAATGTTTTTGAGGTATCTATAATTGTAATGAATATTTTTTGAAGCATTTATGATTAAGTCGATTTATAAACGTTTAATTTTGGTGTCATAATAATATTAGACCTGGTATTGCCTTGCACTGAAACACACACACACACACACACACACACACACACACACACACACACACACACACACACACACACACACACACACACACACACACACACACACACACACAATTACAATATTCATAACACGAACCAAAGCACAACCAGTCAGACCACAGGAGGGGAAAAAAAAAGAGACACACGTGGCAGGAATCCTTCATCTCGACCTACTGACCTAACTCTCCTGGAACAATGCGGGCGTGGGTGTCATTTTCCTTCCCGCCGCGCCGAGCTGGAGTCTGGCGCAGCATTGTGGGGGCGATAATGCGGCCCGTTCATCAGCATTAAATTCGTGAGGGCGTTTGGCGGGGAATCTATCGCGTGTAGCCAAACCTCGTTCAGCCGATCGCCTCGAAAGGATTAAACAAACCACCGCCTCTAATAATGAGCTTAAGATGTAATCGTTTTTCTCAGGCGAGTGGCGAGAGACGGGAAAGGCAAGGGGAGGAAGATAGGCAAGGGAAGAAAGAAAGAGATAATAGAAGGGGAAAGGAGATATAGAAGGGAGATAAGAAAAAGAAGGGAAGGAGATATGGAAAGGAGGAAAGGGAGAAATTGATGAAGGGGAAGGAAATGGGGAATGTATAAAGGAATTTTGAGAGAGAAGAGGATAGGGAAGAGAGATGAATATATGGGATTAGAAAAGAGAAGAGAAATGCAATAGGTAATGGATGGTAAAATATATTACAGAAGGAAAAGGTAAACAATGACAATAGAAGACATCAAAATAAAAAAAAAAGAAAAAAAAAAGAAAAAAAAAGATTATGGGGTTGAGGAAGAAGATACGAAGAAAAAAAAAAAACTGATAATATAAAAAAAATAAAAATGATGACGGGATACAAGAGAGAAAAGAGAGTACAGGTGAAAGAGAAAAATAAAAGTGGAGGAATTTGAACGAGATCGTGTGTGTGTGTGTGTGTGTGTGTGTGTGTGTGTGTGTGTGTGTGTGTGTGTGTGTGTGTGTGTGTGTGTATGTGTGTTTGTGTGTGGTTGTTGTGTTTGTGTGTGTGTGTGTGTTTGTGTGTGTGTTTGCAACTGACATTGATCTGCAAGTGAAAAGCCGGTTTGGTAAGTCTACTGTTTTGATCCGTGACAAAATCGCTGCCCAGGGAAGGATTGGCGATGCACACGAAAAACAGTTTGATGAGAGAGAGAGAGAGAGAGAGAGAGAGAGAGAGAGAGAGAGAGAGAGAGAGAGAGAGAGATAACAGGTGCATACGTATTCTCTGTGTGCTTGTGTGCGCTTTTGTGTGTGTATGTGTGTGAGTGAGTGTATGTGTGTGTGTGTGTGTGTGTGTGTGTGTGTGTGTGTGTGTGTGTGTGTGTGTGTAGATAGATAGGTAAGTAGGTCCCTTGTAATACACGTGCGGGTCGGTCGTCACGAGGGAAAAGGAAGACAGGTAGTTGTACTGGTGTTGGGATGAAAATGAAGCGAGCGTGTGTTTGTGAAATGAGCCGTTAGGTGACGATTTACCGGGTGTGCTGAAAGAGAGAGAGAGAGAGAGAGAGAGAGAGAGAGAGAGAGCCCACTAACAGATAAAACAGAACCTCTCGTTATGTTAAAGTTTAGCCCCATAATGTTAACAAATCAGGCAAAATATGGAGTCAAATCAAAGCGAGGTAAATGGAAAAAAAAAAAAAGAAAAAAATGCCTATGTTGACTGATCAGCCTTCGTGTCCTGTCCATTTTGCCGGACCATATCCAGGTTAATGGGCGGAATTAGGGCGTCGGGTTGGTGATGGTGATTATTTGTTCACACACACACACACACACACACACACACACACACACACACACACACACACACACACACACACACACACACACACACACACACACACGAAACAGTCATCAAACCCTGAACTACAAATTTTCCCCTTTCTCCTCGTTCTTCCTCCTCCTCCTCCTCCATCTCCTCCTCCTCCTCTTCCTCCTCCTCCTCCTCCTCCTCCACCACCTTCCAGCCCTTCATTACATTATAATATATTCGAACATTCATTACGTTTCTCTTCATATTTTATTCCCGCCACTTGGATGATACATTGTCGATTTTTGTCCTGTAATGCTTCCCTTCGCCTGCCTTTTGACACCGCTGAAATTAGAGTCCCCTGCGTCTTGGTGGCCTTATTGGTGACTTTCCTTGTGATTTGGGGCCTATTGCTGGTGGGGAGGCCATGGGATTAGAGTAACTAGTGTCAGGTATGTGTTGGAGCGTCATAATGGTTAAGAAAGGGAGTTGCGGATGAAGAGAATGGTGGTAGTGGTAGTGGTGGTGGTGGTGGTGGTGGTGGTTAAGGAGTTTTTAGAATGTTCGAGGTGATTCATTAGTACTGGTGAGAGTTGTATGTATGTATGTGTTAATAGTAGTAGTAGTAGTAGTAGTAGTAGTAGTAGTAGTAGTAGTAGTAGTAGTAGTTGTTGTTGTTGTAATAGTTAGTGTGTGTTCATGTTTACACAGGCTACACAAAAGAGCCACGTTATGTCCCTTACAGGCAGCAAAGATGGGACACTCTTGTCAGTTGAGCTAACCATATTGTGCCATTTTCCAGTTCTGCTCTCTTCTCGTTAGTGGTGAAAAATGCCATACGCGGATAAACTCTGAAACAAAAGTACCCAAAATGGCTGATAGCTTCACTGTACGCAGAAGTGATTAAAAGTGCTGTTTTATTTATCAAAAGATTAAAAGGAAAGTGAAGAATTAGAATATGAAATGTAAAAAGAAAAAAAAACATAAGATATCATGAACATTTTTTAAATTTGCAAGTAAAAAAAAAAATATGGTGGCGATAAAAATGGTGTTAGTGGTGATTATACTGGCATCTAAAACGGTGGTGGTTGTAATGGTGGTAGGTCTTGGTGATTAAATTATAGATGTTGGTTCGCTGAGGGTGGCAGCGGTGGTGGTGGTGGTGGTGGTGGTGATGTATTGCAGGCGTTTAATGGACCATTGGTGATGTA
>NC_059273.1:2085000-2090000 GCF_017591435.1 Portunus trituberculatus
GGAGACTGTCAAGGTGAAAATATTAGATTAGGAGTCGAAATTGTGTCAGCCATTCGGTCTTACAAACCCGATTCATTTCGATGTGTCGTTCGCTGATTTCCTGCCGTGCCATCCCTATCTCTCTCTCTCTCTCTCTCTCTCTCTCTCGTTCCACACTGTAACTCAGCCTTTCAAACACAGACCCGTTTTCTCACTCTTCCACTTCCTTCTTCCTTTCTTCACTTGGCCCTCACATACATTTTGTTCGCCACTTTTCGTCGTCTCTATTCTCCTGGTCGTGATCACACCGCGCGAGGACACTTTTTTCCCATTCCCCTGTCGCATGATTCTCGGACACCACGCCTTTAGACCTCTATATCATCCCAGGCTCTTTCTACCTCGCATTTCCTGAGTGCCTTAAATCTCCGTTACCTCTCCCTCCCATGCTCCTGGCGCCGGGGTTTCCATCATACAAATAACAGGGTTGGTGGTGGTACTTTGTCACCGAGTCGTCTTGCTTCCTCTACACTTAGGTTGGTTTTTATTAATATCCGGACTTTAATAACATCTGCGGAAGCGTCAGGTTATTTTTCTTGTACGTGGATCTATTTTGTGTGTCTGTTTTTTATATCTTTCGTTATTATTGTTTTTTGTGATCCTATTTTCTTTTTTTCTCTTGTAAAGTTTTTTTTCTTTTTAATCTTTTGTATTTCTATTCTTGGCGTATCTATTTTTGGCTTCTTTTTTTATTTTTATTGCCATGTTGTATAATTTTTGCTACTGTTCATTTTTATATGTGTTTTCTTTCACATATTTTCCTTTTAATTTTATTTCTATCCTCCGTTTTTTAATTTTCTGACACATTTTTTTTTCTGATTTCTTCATTACTTTTTTCTATCTATTTATATTCCCAGAATTTTCTTCGCTAATATTCTGGTTCATGTTTACTTTTTGAGATCTCCTTTAGTCAGACCTTCGTGTTTCCTGACTCTCACATTCTTTCCCTGATTTCTTCATTACCTGTCCGTGTCTTTTTGTTGGCTCACCTGTGCTGCGCCTGAAACTTTAAACGTCCGCCTCTTTTACCTTTTAATTATTCGTGTGAAAGTTAAAAAAGTGTTTTCCCTTACTTACGCAGCACTAAAGCCTTGCTCTTAGCGGCATTAGCTTTTGTGTCGCTGCTTCTATACACTCTGCAAGTCTGTAATAGGAGTCAACGAAATTTATCTTATTCTCTCTCTCTCTCTCTCTCTCTCTCTCGATTTTTTTTCCTTTAGTTATTTGTGTATCATCGTTTCTTTCTTTTATTCCACTATTCCACTTTCTTTCCCCTTTTCTCATCTTTCCCTATCCTCTTTTCTCACCTCTCTCCTCTCTTCCCAATATTCACTCTTTACCTCTCTATTTTCTCTTCCTGCTATCTTCCTTTTATCTTTCCCTGTTCTTTCCATGTATTCTCATTTATTTTCTCCTCTCTTCCTTATCACCACTCCTTTTCTTTCCCCGCTTTCCTTATCTCATTTCTTCTTTCCTCTCCTCCTCTTTCCTATCAAACAAATCGCTTCCATTCCTTACACACACACACACACACACACACACACACACACACACACACACACACACACACACACACACACACACACACACACACACACACACACACACGGTACTTTGCAGTTACGTATTTTAGCGTCTTTAGCACTAAGCAATTACTCGCGTCAACTTAACAGCGATTGGGTCCGTGCGTTTCGCGTCTAATTTCTCTCAATTGATTGTCTGTACACTCCCTTTACCCTTCCCCCCCTTCCCTCTGTGTCTCTCCCGTCCTCCCTCCTATCTTTCCTCCCATTCGACGCTTTCCTCATTCCATGCCTCCTTTCTGCCATTACTTCTCTCTCTATTTCTTTCTCGTTTTCTGCCTCTCTTCCTTCCTGCTGTTTCTCTCTCTCTCTCTCTCTCTCTCTCTCTCTCTCTCTCTCTCTCTCTCTCTCTCTCTCTCTCTCTCTCTCTCTCTCTCTCCATTTCTTTCTCCTTGTCCTTGATGTTTCTCTCTTTCTCGTTCGTATTATTTCGTGTTCCTTTCTCTAACTTCCGTCTGTTGTTCTGTTGTTTTTATTCTTCTCTTATTCTTTCTCTTGCTTTCTTTCCCTCTTTAATTACTTTGTGTCCCTCTGTTTCCTTTTTTACCTCTCTTCCATCCATTACATTCTTCAATCTCTCCCTACTTCTATCTTTCCCTCTTTTCTTCCCTTACCAATTATCATCTTCGTCTGTGTTCTGTCTCGTTACCTTTGCTTCTCCCTATTCCTCCCGTAAATTCTTTCCTCTGCTTCCATTACACCTTTCCCTCATCCTTTCCCTCAGCGTCTCTCTCTCTCTCTCTCTCTCTCTCTCTCTCTCTCTCTCCCCTGTAGTAGGCGTTGTTGAGTCCCTTATTGAGGATTACACAAAGTGATTATCGGAATTACTGCGTCAGTGCACCTGTAATGACGTAATTATCTGCATTGTCAGGTGTATCGGGGCGCGAGGCAATGATCAGGTATGGGGAAAATGTCACTGAATTCTACTTTCGTGTTACAGCCTGACTCTTTTGTGTTAGTATGTAGAGTTAGTCACATGTTGTCACATTTTGGCTTCGTGATCCCTCGTAAGTGGCTTGGGAAAATGTTACTTTATGGCGGTGCTTCACTGGGTTTTATGTGTGTTGGCTTGGAACGAATATGTCGGATTGAATGTTTCTGAACTTGGTGACAAATTAATGAACACTCTTGGCATTTCTCTTTTGCCGTGATTCGACACTTCCTCCTTTAAACAATAGACGTTTGACCTTATACTCTTAACGCAGTTTTTTTTAGATTTATTGGGCACTCGAAGAAAATAAGATGAAATTGAATGCATTAATATACTAGTAATGTTATGTTGTTTCTACTGATTAGATAGGAATAGGAGTTTTGACGGTAATCTCTTAACACTTCCGTTTCTGATATGCATGATTGGATACTCAAATCAATACACTTTAATACACTTTAGTACACTTAAGTTACATTGCTACGTCTCTTTACTGATTACACAGAAACATAGGGTGTAGGATGACAAGTATCCATTAAATGCCATCCCTTGCCCTGGTCCTCTCAACTGCGCCTCTCCCTTTTGGCTCACACCTGACCTACCTGTTAAAAGGCCACGTGTGTAAGCTGCATGGATAGTTTTGACAGTATATATCAAGAATTAGTGAATTTCTTAATTTTTATCAAGTCTTGTTTGCATCGTTAGCTGAGACAGAGGGGAGTTGGGAGGATGGAGGAGGATGGGGTGAGGTGAGACTTGGCGAGGCGAAAAGAAGAGGGAGAGGTGAATCTGGAAGTAGAAGCTTGAAGGGGAAAGGAGGACACGAAAATTTTGTGTTGTAAGTCTTTTGGGGGTAACGTTTCTCAGGAGTTTCTCAGTGAGGGGGCGGTGGAGGTGCCTCATGCTGCATCATTTCCCTGAAAACATGAAGGGAACACTGAATGAACACCCGAGCACTGAGCTACCCTAAGCCGCCTCACAAAACCTTCACGATTCACAGTTTCCTAAAGACTTCAAAGTAAACATTCCTGGTAAACTGTCTTAAAGTTGTCCCTCGGAGGAAGCTGACCATTTTTTCTTTTTATCTCTTTTCGTGGAGGAGTGCGGAGTGCCGAGTCAGGAAGGAACTCAGGCCAGTTGAAATACATTATTCCTTAGACCGTGGATGGGAAATTACTGAAGCCAAGCACGTGTAGGCAATGTTGAGGGAACCCTTTACTGCTGCGGTTGTATTTTGTGATCCCATTCAGTACTGGAGACAATTTTCAAGGTTCATGTCACGTAATATTAGTCAGGAAAGAGTGAAATAAAATAAAGGTAAATTTGTCATATGGTGAGCGAAATGTTGGTGATTCTCAAGACTTCCAATGCTTCTGAATATTATAGAGTTTTCTTGTGGTACTTGGAATGAAATTGAACCTATGTCGAGTGAAAGAGGACTATAAAAATGCTCTCTCTCTCTCTCTCTCTCTCTCTCTCTCTCTCTCTCTCTCTCTCTCTCTCTCTCTCTCTCTCTCTCTCTCTCTCTCTCTCTCTCTCTCTCTCTCACACACACACACACACATACACACACACACAGAAAAAAAAAAGACGATTTTTTTTAACTGCACAAGGACACTGAACTATCGAAAAAAACTATCATAGAAACATTTATAAAGCCACGACCGATTATGGGAAGAAATATTTACCTATGAAAAATTTAAATATTATCAGGAGTTCCGCAGGTGAAGCTTACCTATATTTATCGGAAGATTGATTTGCTTTCCTGTATGATAATTGTAATAATGGATATTAATACAGAGAGAGAGAGAGAGAGAGAGAGAGAGAGAGAGAGAGAGAGAGAGAGAGAGAGAGAGAGAGAGAGAGAGAGAGAGAGAGAGAGAGAGAGAGAGAGAGAGAGAGAGAGAGAATATGTGATATGCAAGTGATTAAGTGTGGGAGGGTTAATAATCTAGTGTAAGAAAATTATTGATGATGAAATGAAATTAATTTGTGGGGATAGATTGCAAGGTGGATAGACAGTGGTAGACAGTGATAGACAGACGCACGCCTCGATAGATAAATTGATATGTAGGAGCAGGGAGAATATAGATTGAGTAATAACATTCCTGTACAAGCACGGACACACACACACACACACACACACACACACACACACACACACACACACACACACACACACACACACACACACACACACACACACACACACACACACACACACACACACACACACACACACACACACACACACACTCTCTCTCTCTCTCTCTCTCTCTCTCTTGTACATACAGAAGTTACAACCGAATAGATTGAGTATATAGCACAACCAGAGAGAGAGAGAGAGAGAGAGAGAGAGAGAGAGCGTTACAGGGTGCTTCACTTCACCCTTGTACAGCTGGAGTGGTCCCCTTTATGGCAGGAGTCTCTCTCTCTCTCTCTCTCTCTCTCTC
>NC_059273.1:2095000-2105000 GCF_017591435.1 Portunus trituberculatus
AGAGAGAGAGAGAGAGAGAGAGAGAGAGAGAGAGAGAGAGAGAGAGAGAGAGAGAGAGAGAAAGAGAGACGCGCCACCATTTCGTAGGTTTCATGGCGTACTTTCAAGTTTAGAGAAGATTGGTGTAAGCGAAGGATTTTGTAGACATCACCACCATCATCACCACCATCACCATCACCATCACCATCACCATCAACATCACCACCCTCACCATCATCATTTGCCCTGACCATTACCTTCCGACGCTTAGATTTAAAGTACTCTTACTCTCTTCAGGAAATAAAAAGTTTGTTGGGTTATCATTATAATTCTTAGGCGGTGCTTGGAAGGGTGTTATAGTGTGCCTCAAGAAAGGAAAGAGAAGCTACAGAAGAGAAAAAAATATATAGTTCTTTGTGCCTGTTTTTTGTTAGTGTTCATTAATTCAGCATTGTAGAAATATTTAATCGCTTCATTTTTGTTTAATTTTCTTCCTTGTATTTTTTTTCTGGCTGTCTTTTTCGATCTCTTCATTTTTTTTTAGGTTTTTATTGTTTTCGTTTTTTTTTTTGGGGGGGGGGGTTCGTAGTCGTTATCATCGTTGTCCTCATCCTTCTCCACTTCCACTGTCCCACCCACACTCCATTACCTCGTGTTTGAACGCCATAACTTCCACTGCATCATATTCTCATCTTCACTGGCATTCTTTCCTTAATTTTTTCCATATCTTCCACTCTCCTCCTCGTCTCTCAGCTCTCTCCGTCACTTCCTTTCCTCTCTGTCGCCGCAAAAGTAAATCTCCATTAACTGTGATTTTTGTCTTTGGGAGTTTTCTTCTTCCTTTTTCCCCCTCCTGTCATATCCTCTTTCCTGTGTTTTATAATCTACTCCCTTTTTTTCTCCGACGTCTTTCATCCCTATAACTTTTCGTCACTTGTTTCTCTCCATCCTCTCTTATTATTTTTTTTTCTCCTTGATTGGCTGTCATTGCTTTTGTTTCCGTATTATTTTCTCCTTTTCCAAGTTATCTCTCTCTCTCTCTCTCTCTCTCTCTTTCCTGAATCAGAACTTCCCGCATGTCACAGTTTCCTTCCGTTGCTATTGTTTTTATTCCTTCTCTTTCCTCTCCTAAAGCGAACCCTCTCTTCTTTTGTTATATATGCGTATCCGCCTATCATTTCTGCCTCTTTATTACGGTTCCGCTTTTCTCTATCTCTTTCTCCTGTCCACCGTTTCTCTTTACCTCCATCAATCCTTTTGTTCACCATTTTTTTTTTTTTACTTTCCTTCCATTTGTTATGTATTGCTGTGTTTCCTCTTTGTTTATTTATCTTCCTCTCTTTCTCTCTGTGTGTCATCTATTCCTATGCATGTACCTGCCACCTCAATGCACTTCCACTCTTTCCGATCTGCATTGATTTTCCTCTTCCCCTTGTTTTCCTTTACTTTCGTATTTATGTTACTATTATGATTGGTGCTTCTCCTTCCTATTGTATTTTTATTCGTTTCGTATGCCATTTCTTCTTTTCTGATTTTTTGCTTTCATTGTTATTCTATTTCTCCTACATTTTTCTTTTCCTTTTCCTTTTGGTTTTATATTTGTACTGTAATTACCATCTCTTTATTGTGTTTCTTTTTTTTCTCTCTTCTTCTGTCTACTTTTCTTAAGTGCCGTGGTTTCTTTTACTCTTACTTTCTTCCTGTTACTTTTCTCCTTTGTCTTTCCTTCTATTTGATCTATATTTGTAAGAAAATTAATGTGTACTGCCTGTTTTGTTTACCTTTTTTCGCTGTTTGGCTTGTCATTTCCCTCTGTTCACCTATTGCATCTCTTCACCGTTACTCTGTTTATCCTAAGTCAAACCCTCTCCTCTTCCAGCCTTTCTTTCTATGTGCTGCCTCCTCTCCTTGCTTCTGTCCTCTCATCTCCCCTGTCATTTCTTCCCATGCACCTGTCGCCTGTCCTCTTTACTACTCTCCTTTGGCCCTCATGTCGCGACCTTCTCCGGCTTCATCCCCTCCCGCTTCGACCCTTCCTGGTCTGAGATATTTATGCCCTACGCTAAAACCAACTTGCTCATGAATGATTCCTCTCACAGTGCGCTATTCCCCTCATGCCCATTCCATTACCTCCCTTCCTTCCGTCCCTTCCTTCCAAACCCCTAATCCCCAACTCACTCAGACCCTGTTTCTGTTTGTGTGTTTGTCTCTCAGCCTCTTCCTTTTCCCATCAGAGAACATCCGTATGTGAAGCATCTCCCGTTGAAAGATCCTTGTTCCATTCCGTTCTTGTTTTTCTGTAGACTCCGTGTGGCCCTCCTGTGCTCCTTCCTCCTCAGCCAAGTAGGCCCAGTCTCCGTGTTCCAGTGCCCTCCGCCGGCAGTGCGTAAAGGTGATAGTGTCAGGTGGGCCTCCAGTGGTTGTGTTTTGGGGAAGTATGTGTATGTTTAGCGGCTCTCTTTGTCTTGTGGCTTCCTTCATGTGGCTATTTTTGTCGCGTAGCGGAATATATGGCTATGGTGACAAGAGTGGTGGAGGTATAGTATATAGTATACAGTATGTGCTGCGGATGATGGGAACTGTTTGGGAAGTGTACAATACGATTCTCTCTCTCTCTCTCTCTCTCTCTCTCTCTCTCTCTCTCTCTCTCTCTCTCTCTCTCTCTCTCTCTCTCTCTTAAAGCCACAGGAGGTTTAATCACAAATTAAAAGAAAAATCGCCAGTGGGAGGTGTACTTGTTCAGGTCACTGATTGCTTTTAATCATTTATTATTATTATTCATGTATTTATTATTGATCTTTACTAAGGAAAGATTTACTGTTGTGTTTTACGTGCAGTCATGGCCAGGAGGCGAGCAACTTGCAGTTCTTGATTCCACTGTACTTGCTTGCTTTCTACCATCTAAATTTCTCGTCTGATGAAAACTTATGAATTGTCAGGTGATGTGGGGAGACTGCCAGCAGATCAGGGGTCTTGTTATAGGGAGAAAAACACGAAACGCAGAGAAAATGAGAACAGGAGATAGACTTCTGGCCAGGACTGTGCAACATGGACGAGAAATGATGAAAGGTCATGTCTCATCCTCGCATTCGCTGTTCCCTAATTGCAAATGTAAAAAAAAAAAAGAAAAAAGAAAAAAAAGGTATGACTTCCAGATTATCCACATCAGCCTGATATTCAAGGACAAAGCGATAAGCACATCAGCCTCTTCTCATCCTGCTATGTATATTGAAATTGTTTCTGAATAGCTAGAAGAAAGATAGAGATAATGATAGCTAATTTTTATGCAAGGAACATGATCATGTAACAGTATATCATTTTGCACGTATGATGTATTCATTTGCTTATCTTTATTTGCCCTTGTCCGTTTTGGTGTGCATTTTCATTTTTTGGTGCGTATTTTTATTATATATGGTCTGCTGAATTGTGTATTTTTTGCATCTATGAGAGTAAGTATCTATTTTCTTTTTAATTATGATTTTTTTCCACTCTATCTCAATTTTACCGTCTTTATCAGCCTTTAGTTTCACTCATGTTCAAAACTCGAAGGCTTTCCCGGAGAGCGTCACACGTTGCTGCTAGATGGAATACGAGTAAGTGTGGCTTTTACAACGCTCCCTCTGCCCTCCATGATAACGCTTAGTAAGACCAGAGTGCAAAATAGTCATGGTAGGAAGGGTAGTGGCTTCGCTTTCCGTCGGTCCCAGTATTCCGATGCCGTCACGGTCCCTTGCTGCAGGCAGGAAAAGACGGTTGTTTGGCTGATCGTATTTCTAAACCCTTAATTGGGAGCCCCGTACCAATGCCTGGGCTTAATGGCAGTGTTAGTGGGCCAGACTTCCTTTCCTTTCCCATGCTCTCTTTCCCTCTCCCTTGCCTTCCTCCTTTATAGATTTGTTTACCTCCCCTGCTATTCCTTTCGTTATGCTGCCTTGCTTTTTCTCGGTTCCTTATAGTTTCTTATACGTTGTCTGTCCGCTGGTTGGTTCACGCGGCCACTACTCCTTCCCCGGAGACGCCTCGGACACAAGCAGGAGTGGGCGACATATTGGAGAGGCCTCCTGAGGGGAATCACTTGACTGTTTCACTCGACCTTAGGGTGCACTCCTCCTCCTCCTCCTCCTCCTCCTCCTCCTCCTCCTCCTCCTCCTCCTCCTCCTCCTCCTCCTCCTCCTCTCTTCCTCCTCCTCCTTTTCCCTGCTGACTCGTTTTTCTCTTGTTTGTCTGATATTCTTTTCTTTTTCTTCTTTTTGTTTGCTTTATTTCTTATTTGCTTTTTCTCTCGTGCTGTGTTGGTTGTTTGTGCATCCATTCACCCACCATCCGCTGTTCTTTTTTTTTTTCACTCTTTCTTTCGTTTACTTTTATTCAAGGTGTGTAGTTTTCATTTTTTTTTCGTTTTATTCATTTATCTTTGACTTTCGTGCTTATATTACATAGTAGTAGTACCACTCCTGCATTTGCATCTCATTACACACACACACACACACACACACACACACACACACACACACACACACACACACACACACACACACACACACACACACACATCCTCGGAAGCTAGTGGTCTCTCTTCTGTTGTCAGGGTTTTGCATGGTCCCGCCCCTCCAGGAAGCCCCGAGAGCCCCGCGGCGCCGGGAAGCGTGTGTGGGAAGGCAAGGAGGGCGAGGTGAAGGATTTATGTGTTTTGAAGGGAAGATAACGCTGAGCCGAAAGGTCGCGCCTACTGTGGTGCTGAGTAACGCTGACATAACGTGGGTCACATGTGTTAGCTTTGGCAGCATGGGTACGCCTGGGTATCTTTATTTATTTATTTTATTTATTTGTCTATTTACTTATTTATTTTTATTTTTATTTATTTATTTATTTATTTATTTTTTTTTTTTGCGTCGGGGTTGACGAATGGAGGTTGTGTCTAGGAATGTGTTTGTTGGTGAATTTTTATTGTGTGTAGTTGATAGCCTGAGAACATGTAGCGTTTTTCCTCTCATTTATCTATTCAATTTTTTTGCAATTCGTCTTTTCTCTTTTATAACTTCATTTTTGAGTGTTTGTAATCGAGAAATGCCTATTTTCTTAATGTATCTTCTCTTATTATAATATTATTGTTGGTGTTTCTAATCGCGTAATGTTTTTTTTGTATTATTTTCCTTTTATCGTAATTAATATGAGAGAGTATTATCATAGTATACAAAATCTTTACTCCCTCACGATTCTTTCTTTGCTACTCTACGTTTGCTGTATGACGCTTTCGTAACATAGGACGCTCGTTGACCATAGTGTAAGACTTTTGCCTTTTATCCTTTCTCGATTTCCTCGTCGCTTGTTTTAACATTTGAGATAAAAATGTAAGAACATGAAAGAAATCAGTTGACCTTCACGCAGCAGTTCTTGTAAAAAAAATATAATGCGTGTCTTTTTTTTAAGATTAACATAAATATCTAATTGATTTACTTCTCGTATGTAATTAATGTACAAGACTTATACAATTCACACTGCTGTCTGCTAATCATCATCTATACTTCTTATCCAAACAATCCGTCTCATCCACTCTCAACTTCCCTACCCATTACTCCACTCATTACTTCCCTTTGCTCCACCCACCACACCTCGACCTGCACTTAGCCCTCGTTCGGAGTGGAGTGAGGCAAGTTTTCGTATTCACCTGCATCTGTGCACGCTGACGGAGGCACCGAAAACCCTATGTAGATCCGTTATATTTATCCCCCGTCATTTGCATAATTTACATGCATGAATACTGAGCCGGGAGTGGACAATGGTGCAAAGACAGCGTGATGTGCGACCTGCTGAGTTTTGTGTCCTCGTGGTGATCTGTTGTATGGTTTCCAAATACTGCTACGTAGTCTCAGCTTTCTCTCTCTCTCTCTCTCTCTCTCTCTCTCTCTCTCTCTCTCTCTCTCTCTCTCTCTCTCTCTCTCTCTCTCTCTCTCTCTCTCTCTCTCTCTCTCTCTCTCTCTCTCTCTCTCTCTTTCTCTCTGAGTGAGCTTACAGAAAATATTAAATAATCATTCGTGCAAGGGGAACACGAGAGAGAGAGAGAGAGAGAGAGAGAGAGAGAGAGAGAGAGAGAGAGAGAGAGAGAGAGAGAGAGAGAGAGAGAGAGGAGGAAAGACAGACAGACAGAGAGACAGACAAAGGCAGGCTGCAGCAGCGAAAAAATACAAATCCAATCTGCTTCGAATTTGGTAACAAGTTTTCCAGAGCACCGGAACCGTTCCTGTCCGGTACTTACATAGATTTACATGCCAGATAAAGGAAATCCTTACCTGCGCATTCACGGACCAGGTGCTTCCGTACGCGTAACACAAGTCTTTCCTCGGTGTGTGGTGCTGCGATTCTGTAACCTGGGATTCTGGTAGGGAAAGTTGGGGACACATGCAATAGCTGGTTGTTGCCTCGGTGATCATCTCAGTCTCATTGGCCTCTCAATATGTGGAGGATGATAAGAACATAAGAACATAAGGGAAGTTGAAAGAAGACATGAGACCTACACCATTCCCTTTATGAAATATATCTATTTTTTATCATTATTATCAAAGATTTGTCCTCTTTTAAGTCTCACCGATGACTTGGTTCTAACAACCTGAATATTGAGTCTAATTCATTTTCTCTCATCCCGGGCCACAAAACTACTGTGAAATCAGAGTTTCCTCAGTTTACCCTCCCTAGGTTTCCCCAGGTACCAGTTATCGAGAGATCTGAACAGGCTGGTCTTTGCGACAACTGCTCTTGGTCTGATACGAACCAGCGCCCGCCAGCCATTCCAACACAGAAGTAGATTTTGTAAAGACAATGAATTATTATTCTTTTTCTCGTATAAAAGAAGAGAAAAATTCTAATTTAGAGCATAAATTATTTTGGAAATTTAAATACCTGTGGGCGTTGTCTCATTACAGCGCTTCGTGAGTTTTTAGGCGTGAGGGCGGCGGCGTGTGGCAGGCTGCTGAGATTAAGCCTGAAAGATCCATATTTTTAAATGAATATTATCGCGCGTGTCTGCTTTATTAGATTTACCAATATTCTCTCAAAATTCTACTAACACATTAGAGGCAGTAAAGTATTAATTCTTCATGCTACGTTTGCCCGCATCACGAGCTCTGCCTGCATCAACAATTTGAAGCAAAAAAAAAAAAAAAAACATCTGTTACTAGCGGCAGTGGAAATGACTAAAGGTGAGATTGTTTGAGGTAAGTTTTCTCACCATCTCATAGAATGAAGTGTTATTAACTCTTTCAGCACCAGAGCATCCGTTTCATCATTATCTGGATACAAATTGATGATATTGTGAAGCTCTGAATAACACGTTCCATAATGAAGTCTAAAAATCATTTCGTTAGTCATTCATTATAAAGTTATCTATATTTACTTCATCCTAATTAATAATTGATGATTTAATGAGGTTTATAAATTACGTAGTATAGCTCTAAATAAGTTTATGAGCCATGCTACATACTAACCGTATATCTCAATGACAATATTTTTTACCTTCTTGTCGCTTCCTTCTCATTACTCTCCTCCACATATGCTCCATCTTTCCTTCATTCGACTTCAGGTACAGTAGGTACAATATTTTTATTATTCATTCCCTTCTTCACCCAACGTACAGGCTTGAGAAACATCGGGAAAAGTTACTTCAGAAATATTCGGTAAGTTTCTACTACTTCCGATGCGTTAGGAGATGAAACCCGTCCAGGTTCACTCCGGAAAAAACTCAAATCCGGTGCATTACAATCTGGTGATCCACTCCGAGGCTACCACTACCTGAAACGGAAAGGAAACGACAGTTAGACGGACGGACAGACTAATAGAGGCAAAGAGAATGGGATTAAATAAGATCTTAACATTGAGACAGGAAGAACGACTAGTAGATAGACGAAGTGACGACCTGACAAAAGCAAAGAGAATTAGACGAAACAAAGACAGCCAGAAACTAGAGAATTGTAGATAGATAGTGAGGACTAGGATAGACTTTCACAGACATATGGATTGACAGAAATAGAGAATCATTCGAAAGGACAAAAATTCACAAAGAGCTACACGTAAATGAACAGAGGAACTAAAAAAATTTCATGTAAGAGAGAAAAGCTGGTCAAGGGCAACAAAAAAGTTAAACAAAAAGGTCCATTTAGTTGCTAGTCCCCTTGCAGGTCCGAGAGAATTAGCTAAAAGAAAGGAATCAATAAGTGTCTTGAAACTTTCCTTTTAAATGAGTTCAAGTCATAGGAAGATGGAAATATAGAAGCAGGTTGGGAGTTCCAGAGTTTACCAAAGAAAGGTTGAGAGTACTGGTTAACTCTTACATTAGAGAGGTAGACAGAATAGGGGTGAGTCTAAGAAGAAAATCTTGTGCAGCGAGGGCGCGGGAGGAGGAAAAGCATGCAGTTAGCAACATCAGAAACTTAGAAACAGAATACGTTGAAACAAATATAGCCAGAAGATAAAGACAATAAAAAAGAACTAACGAAGACAATGATAAAGAGGCAGAAAGAAAATATGGAAAGATAATCAAAGGAACAGACAGGACACAAGAGAACACGGTGAAACTGAGCTAGGGAAAAGTCACTACATAATCTCTTTTTTAATGTAAACAAAACGGAACACCTCTATCAAATATTAAAGGATATGAGTCAATGTTAGTCTTCCCAGAGGGCACCAGAGGGCCAGCGGCTCATGAATTGAGTAGCGTGTGGCGCTTCAGCCACAGTACTGGTGACAGGTGGAAGGTGAAAACAGGTAACACTGGTAATACCAATCAATCTATACCGGAACTTTTGCACCTGTGTCGAATTACACATTTAAACAGTCTCTCTCTCTCTCTCTCTCTCTCTCTCTCTCTCTCTCTCTCTCTCTCTCTCGCCAGAAAGAACTTTAACAGACAGCAATTCTCGTTTCCAGCTTTGTTTTATTGTGGCAAATGCGATTCCGCGGGTTGTTACCTTTTAACACACGAGAGGTGGTGCTTATTGGTGCTTAAGTGGCGTTCCAGTGGTGATCCAGAGGTAGTTTTGCTGCCGGGGATTGTGTCTGACGGAGGCGCTGAGGGAGGAAAAGAAGATAGGTGAAAACGATGAAGATTAAAGGAAAGAGGAGGAGGAACTCAAAGGAAGAGCAAACACCATGATAATTTTTGGTGTGTTATGGGAAACCAAACTAAGCTAAAAATAATGTAATGAGACGTGGGATAGTAAACACGAAGAGGAGGAGGAAGAAAAAGGAAGAACAACTAGTAACAGACCTACTGGCCATTGCAAGATACACAAAATATGAAATGTGAAGAAGAGAAGGAGGACGAAGAGGTCGAGGAGAAGGAGGAGGAGGAGGAGGAGGAGGAGGAGGAGGAGGAGAAATTTTCCTTTTGATTGCTTCTTATTCCAGGTGGAGCTTGCTATTCTAATCCTTGTCCTGCGTTTGTTTTGATGTTGTCTTGTTTGCGTCCCGAGGGAGGATGGGTGGATAGCTAGCTGGGGTGCAGGACTGGGTAAACTGGTCCCACTATCGAAGGGGGGGGCGGCGTCAAGTGGTGCAGTAAAACACACCAGCTTAAAAAGGCTGTACACTTTTCGTTCTTCCCAGTATTGTTATGTTTGGTTTTCTCGCCTTCGTGCAGAAAAAACGGAGGGTGTGTTGTTTCTGGAGCACAGAGCGTTATTGCTTCTCTTATTCAGTTCCTCTCGCTTAGGTTGATGTTATGTGCACATTTGCTGACGCTTCTCGGTCTCACAGCGTCTCGTATCAATTCCTGAGGATACGAAGTGGCGATTAGATAGGGTTTCTTCACCTGCAGACGTCTTCACCCTGGCCTTTTTAGCTGTGTATGTGTGTGTGTGTGTGTGTGTGTGTGTGTGTGTGTGTGTGTGTGTGTGTGTGTCAGTGAGCGAGTGATATATTTATACACACACACACACATATACAGAGAGAGAGAGAGAGAGAGAGAGAGAGAGAGAGAGAGAGAGAGAGAGAGAGAGAGAGAGAGAGAGAGAGAGAGAGAGAGAGAGAG
>NC_059273.1:2110000-2120000 GCF_017591435.1 Portunus trituberculatus
GTTTGTTTATATGATGGCAATATTTGGCAGGCTGGGAGGGAAGAAGTGGTATGAAAGTAGGCCATCTGTCCAACGCTAGCAATTCATGTTTTTGGTTCGTGCCTTCCTGGGAGAAGACTGGATTTCCGTATTGGTCTTTGAAGAGAAATTAAAAGGTGAAAGATTTCTCGGAATAAAAACAAAAAGAATCATCCTTACCATTCCTCATTGTACATTCCAGTTACTCAATTTTTTTTTTCAGTATTACCAGACTAACTGCACTTTGCAGCATTAGTTATACACATTTTATTACTGCTGATACCAACAATAATAATAATAATGATAGTAATAATATTGATAACGGTGATAGTAATAGTGATGATGTTAATGATGATAGTAGTAGTAAGTAATAGTAGTAGTAGTAGTAGTAGTAGTAGTAGTAGTAGTAGTAGTAGTAGTAGTAGTAGTAGTAGTAGTATTGATAGTAGCAGTAGTAGCAGTAGCATTAATAGTAGTAGTAGTAGTAGTAGTAGTAGTAGTAGTAGTAGTAGTAGTAGTCGCTTTTTTTTCTCTCTCTTTTTTTTTGCATCCCCCTTTTTTTTTCCTTTTTGTTTCCGAGTATCGAAAGTTTGGACAAATATTTGGTGCGTTATTTTTCTTTTGCTTGGTGAAGGGAAGAAAGGCATACCTGGTCATGAATAAATTAAGAAAAAACGGTGTACAGTGTGTTTATTGACATTCCACTTACTATTACATCAATTATTGCATTTTCCTCCCTTTCTTTTAATTTATTTCACATATCTACACTTCCTTTATAATTTACCATTGTGTTTTCTCTTCTCTCTACCGCTCCACTTGCCTCTTCTGTTTTTTTTCCCTTTGCTGCCTCCTCCTCTGTCGTGCATTGTCGTGCAGATGTCATCGTGAGGAGGCAGGCAGTCGTTCAGGTGTCCCCCACTTCAGGCAGGTGTGTTGCGCAACTTTATTGGTTGTTCCGGCCTCACCTGTTGATTCACCTGTGACTTCCATACCTCGCCTCCCCCTCACGTATTGTCCCGGTCCTTTGTCCCTCCAGTTCTGCCCTGTTCTTTACTCTTTCTCTTTATCTTTGTGGGTTTTAAGTTTTATTTCGTTTTGCGTGTCTGTTTCGTAATTGTTCCTTTTATTTTTTATTGTAATTTTTATCTCCCATGTTGCCGTTTTTTTCTATGTCGTATATTTATGAGTTTGTTCGATAATTGACGTATTTTTTTCCTTTTACCTTTTTTTTTATTTTTGTGTTCGTTTTCTCTTTCATTTTCTTGTTTGTATTCTTTTTACTTTCACTTTCATGCTTGTGTTTTTTTTTTCTATTTTTATTTCCTCTCGTCTCGTCTTCCTTATCAGTTTCTCTATTTATTTTCTGTTATTTTCTCCTCCATCGTTTCTTTTCCATGCGTGTTTTTTTATTATTTCATCCTGCATGTTTTCTTTCATTTTTAATTTCCTCTACCTCGTTAATTTTACTCTTTCCTTTCGCTGTCGTCTCTGCCTCTCTATCTTTTTTTTTTTTCGTTTCTCTTGAACTGTTACATTTATTTAATTTTTGCTTCATCATTCTGTCATCGCACTCCCGTCCATCCGTGTCACTTTTATTATTGATATTCTATTCTCCCTGTTATTCTTCATTCGCCTTGTCAACTTTTTATTTCTCTCTTCCGCTTCCTTGTTCTCAATTTACAGATTTACAGACAGCATATCTCAGGAACAGAATAATAGAAAACTTCCCCTGTCTATCTGTCTGTCTGTATGTGTGTATGTATGTATGTCTGTCTGTCTATGTTTGTCTGTCTTGT
Source organism: Portunus trituberculatus (assembly GCF_017591435.1). NCBI lineage: Eukaryota > Metazoa > Arthropoda > Malacostraca > Decapoda > Portunidae > Portunus > Portunus trituberculatus. The sequence goes on from NC_059273.1 coordinate 2,111,815, forward strand.
CTATCTGTATATCTGTCTGTCTCTTTGTATCTATCTATCTGTCTATCAGTCTATCTGTCTGTCTGTCTATCAGTCCGTCTATCTATCAATCTATCTGTCTGTCTGTCTGTCTATTTGTCTCTGTCTCTGTCTCCGCTATTTGGGTATTTGCCTGCGGAACATCAGGTAGACTGGTTAGTGGCCGAGCAAGGGAGGAGATTGGGAAGGATTAGGGAATAGAGAGATATGTAAGCAGGGAAGGGATGAAAGCCTGTGGGGGTGAGAGGGAGAGGAAGGAGAGAAGAGCGTAGACTCCGAGGAATAGAGTGGGGAGGGGTGGGTAGGGAATGGTCGAAAGGAAGGATGACAGGGGAATATAGAATAGGAGGAGAAGGATGCAGGGAGTACAGAAGGAGAGTGAGAGGAAGGCGCCATCACCATCGCTCTCCACATATTGTTGAACTCTCGCAGCCTGACTTTCAATATATTCACACGACGCATGGAGGAGGAAGGGGAGGAGGAGGAGGAGGAGGAGGAGGAGGAGGAGGAGGAGGAGGAGGAGGAGGAGGAGGAGGAGGAGGAGGAGGAAGGAGGAGGAGGAGGAGGAGGAGGAGGAGGAGGAGGAGGAGGAGGAGGAGGAGGAGAAGCAGGAGCAGGACGAGGAGGAGGATGAGGAAGAAAAAAAGGAAGAAGAAGGAAAATAAAAATAATAATAAGAAGAAGAAGAAGAAGAGGAAGAAGAAGAAGAAGAAGAAGAAGAAGAAGAAGAAGAAGAAGAAGAAGAAGAAGAAGAAGAAGAAGAAGAAAAAGAGGATGAGGAGGAGGAGGAGGAGGAGGAGGAGGAGGAGGAGGAGGAGGAGGAGAAGCAGGAGGAGGAGGAGGAGGAGCAGGAATACAAAGGAATATAAAGGAAAGTCAAACAGAAGCAGACATATTGGTCCTTTAAAGGCTGCTTGGTAACTACTATCAATTGGGAAGAGAGACAGGATAGTAGAAGGAGGAAGAAGAAGAGGAGGAGGAAGAGAAGGAGGAGGAGCAGGAGGAGGAGGAGGAGGAGGAGGAGGAGGAGGAGAGAAGAATGGGAGAGAAACGAAGAAGAAAGTGAAGGAATTAAAAAAAGGGAATAGAAAACGTTGTTTCTACTTCTCTTCCTCCTCCTCCTCCTCCTCCTCCTCCTCCTCCTCCTCCTCCTCCTCCTCCTCCTCCTCCTCCTCCTCCTCCTCCTCCTCCTGGCATTCCTCCTATATATTCTCATCTTAGAACTAATATTTTGTAACCTTAGCGTCTGGAGTGTGCAGCGAAGAGAGAGAGAGAGAGAGAGAGAGAGAGAGAGAGAGAGAGAGAGAGAGAGAGAGAGATGGTGTGGGTCGTTTCAACATAATTAGTTTGAGCGCCAATTCGATAGTCTTCCTTAATCCCGGTTTGTGTTCCCCACCATCACCACCTCCTTCTCCTCCTCCTCCTCCTCCTCCTCCTCCTCCTCCTCCTCCATGATCGGAAAATCGGGTTACGAAGAAAATTTGGACATATTAGTGGTCTGTCTGTGCTTGGTCTGAGGCAAGGAAGAAGAAAAGGAGGAGGAGGAGGAGGAGGAGGAGGAGGAGGAGGAGCAGCTGGAGCAGATGGAGCAAAAGGGAACAGGTCGGCAAAGGTAAATTGACAAACAGAGGAGGAACCTTCAGAGGACAATCCCAAAGGACAGGAAAAGATGGGCATATGGAGAGAGAGAGAGAGAGAGAGAGAGAGAGAGAGAGAGAGAGAGAGAGAGAGAGAGAGAGAGATTCTACTCTTGTGATTTAGGGTAAGGGAGAGTATTTTTTCTCTCTCTCTCTCTCTCTCTCTCTCTCTCTCTCTCTCTCTCTCTCTCTCTCATATTTTGTACATATGTTTCCTACACATCGGTATCGGAAAGAGGAATGTTGCCAGTAGCGTTGCATGACATATTTTAGGAGGTGAGGCTGAACATATACACAGTAGAATATAAAGCAGTGTTAGTAAAATGTATGTACAAAATAAATGTATATAAGATAGACAGTAGGTTTTTGTGTAATAGTGTAAACGCTTGGACAGTTTGCGTTTAGTTTGGTCAAGTCAACCTTTTGTTTATCATGTGTATTTACATTGCGCAGTGGAGTGTGAGTGGCTCATAATTGTATACAAATATTGAGACATTGCGTGGAGAACTGAAGGATGAACGACATTGTTAGGTATACTGTCTGTGGTCCGTGGTGTGTGTGGTTTGGGGGAATGCTTTGTTCATGTATTGTTATTGACGAGACTGCTCTGATGTTAATAGACAGGTAACCATCACACAGCCTCGAGAATACATCAATTTTAGAACAGTGAGTGAGAAAAGAAGGAAAGCTGTAGTTCAGATATTAAGGTTATATAGATAACACTCCTGCCCAGACTCCCTGCCGCACATCCCACTCATTTGTTTGGTTTCCCTCCCCTCTGTGGTGTGTTGTTTGAGACTATTTGTGTTTAAAGCCTTACTGGAATCTGTGGAATGTTAGCAGATGAAGCGTGGTTTCCAAGCAGACAAAAACAGCCATGACACAGATTAGTGACAACATGAGTGTGATCCTCAGCGAAACTTTTTTTTTCCTCTGTTTTCAGTTTTGAGAGTCACGTAAGTCGTGTCTCCAGGACGTAACTCCAAGAGAAAATATTTAAACATATTCAACTCATATTTATAAGTAAATCAAGATTTTCTGTAATGAAATAGCTTGTCACCTGGCAAGAAGATCATCCTTGAGCGGTGCAGCTTAAGAAGCGGAGTGTAAAGTATTGCATTCTGGAGGGCTAAGATAAGAAGGCTAAAGCAAATGTTTGAGACTGGGAGATACCAAACGTAATTAGGACCTGAAATATATGACAGTATTTGTAAATATTCAGGGACGTAATAAATCTCACTTCCTGATCGAGTTGCAACTGACTACGTAGAATTTTAGATAATAAATCATATTTTCGTTGTTCAGAGAATGGCTTATAGATCGCGGGCTGTGGGTGTGAATAGTTAAGTCTGAGGGCCGGCACGCGTCAGTGATGGGACGCCGCACGGCTCTGTACTGCCTGTCGCACTTTGTAATAAACACTGCCGGTGGGCACGCACTGAATTCATAAAAGATAGTTGACGACATGCAAAGATGAAGAACCGATGCTTTGAAAGACTGTGAGGTCTTTGAGGGAGTTCCAGACAATATTATTCAGAGGACAGGCAAGTGGCAGATGTCCCTCGGCCTTAGAATTCACAGCGGGGCTTTGAATACCATCTGGCGGGTATAATTCTGCGCGATACAAGTTGGTGTTGAGACCTGCCTTGGAATGCGCCTTGCAACTCCAGGGAGACGCGGTGCCGGTGCGTGCTGGAGCTTCTGAGAAGTGTGTCAAGTTTATAACTCTGGAAATTTCATAAGTAAATTTAAGGCCACTGTAATAAGGACTGGAAGTAATGTGATGATGACGAACAACTCTGACGGTGGCGAGGGCAAGAATTTTTTTTTATCGTCTCTTGCATCAAGTTGTCACTCACCGGAACAAACTGCCTAATAAAGTGAGCGCACAATTGCTTTATGAGTGTTTGGTTATTATAGCCGCGATGTGAGTTATGATCCATTCAGTTGTTTCCGCCATTTCTCTATAAGAATGAAACACAAATAATGGATCATAATTCCCAATCCTTCTGCTGCAAACTTTGATGCCTCGCTGCTGTGACATTTTAGAACACTGCCAGGAGGTGGAAACTCTTTGATGAATGTCCATATAATCTTTACGAGACTGTTGCTTTGTTTTCACCTCACTGTTGTACTCTGGAAAGGAGGGAGGGAAGGGAGAGGCAAGAACCGTCGCACCTTTGTGTCCTGCTCTCATCTGTAATAAAGATATATACAATAGAGGAGTTTACCCAGGTAGTTAACCTCGCTGTAAGCCAATAGACTCTACGTTACCTAGTATTCCTGTGTCCCATCTCCTCCTCCTCCTCCTCCTCCACCTCCTCCTCCTCCTGCTTCCATACCGCCAACTTGCGTCATTATCCGGCTGCACACGGAATAGCCTCGTCATAAACTTATAACAGCTTCACCGGCACTCACCCTCTCCCTCTCCCCTCTCTCTCTCTCTCTCTCTCTCTCTCTCTCTCCTCTTCCCTCTCCCCTTCCATCTCCCTCTCCCTCCCTCCTCCTCCTCCTCCTCATCTCTCCGCTCCCCTCTCCCTTCCTTCCGTTCGTAAACCAGTGTGATTATTCCCAGGCAAGCGTGGGTGTTCCCTCGTTAACTACTTGCCTTCCCCCCTTCTCTCTCTCTCTCTCTCTCTCTCTCTCTCTCTCTCTCTCTCTCTCTCTCTCTCTCTCTCTCTCTCTCTCTCTTCTCTTCTTCCTCCTCCTCCTCCTCCTCCTCCTTCTCAATCATCAACCATTCACATGCCCACTACTCATTCCTCTCACTCTTGTGTCCCTCTCCCCTCCCCATCTCTCCTCTCTCCACCTCCCTCTCCCCCGGTGTGTCGCTGTTAATTAGCTCATGTGTAAAGGCGATGCTGTGTGAGCGAACGAATAAACTTAGTCACTCAAGCTCCCCCCCCTCAATCCTCACCTCTCCCACCCCCTTCCCGTCAACCCCCATCTCTCTCTCTCTCTCTCTCTCTCTCCAGCTGAATTTATCATTGTGTGTGTGTGTGTGTGTGTGTGTGTGTGTGTGTGTGTGTGTGTGTGTGTGTGTCTGTCTGTCTGTACGCAATATAGTCTTGCTTAGCTGTGTTTGTTTGTTCACGTAAATTCAGGCAGTGCGTCAGTGCGAAAGTGGAGGGAAATGGAGAAAGGAAGATGTGTGTGTGTGTGTGTGTGTGTGTGTGTGTGTGTGTGTGTGTGTGTGTGTGTGTGTGTGTGTGTGTGTGTGTGTGTGTGTGTGTTTAACCAACATCCCGTAACTTGCCAGAACACGGAATTAGTTTTTTTTGCCGTGTTATTTTTTCTTGTTATTGTTGTCGTCAGTGTGACAGGGCAAAGAATACAAGATTTCCTCACCGTGTTATCAGTGTTTGTCTTGCTTTTGTCTAATTTTTATTTTCATTTGCTTACATTCCATTTACTTTTTTTTATGTAAGAAGGAAAACTGACCAAGGACAACAAATAAAATAAAAAAAAAGGCCTTCTCTTCACACTGTACCTCCTCCCTTCCTCCGCCTTTTGATTGGAATGCACGAGGATGATTATGATTAGGGTGGTGAGAGTAATGATGATGGAGACGATGATAGTGATGAGACAGGTGATGAGAATGACGACCCTAATGAGCCTGATGGTCGTGTTTCCCCTGACGTGTTTGTCCGGGTATCAAACGAAATTTTCCTTTGAGCTTTTGAAAGTTCGTATCGTGTCAACTTTTGCTTTACGTGACTAAAATTGTGCCAGGTATAATGCTTTTGTTTTTTCCATTTTTGAGGAGGTTTTGTTTTTAAGAGAGAGCAGGTGATCAATTATATTCAGAGATCCGTCCATGTATGTTGGTTTGTATGTACGTATGTATATGTGGTTGGATATGTCTCTCTCTCTCTCTCTCTCTCTCTCTCTCTCTCTCTCTCTCTCTCTCTCTCTCTCTCTCTCTCTCTCTCTCAAGGCAAATAAAACTCAGGAACACACAAAATCAAACACGTTTAACTGTTTCCAAATTTAGTGATTTCTTTTTTCCTTTCAATATTTCCAATCATCTGTCTATTGATTATTATATGCCTCTCACTCGCGTCCTGAGAGAAGACATATCTCTGACGCTTCTCTTTCCTCCTCCTCTTCCTCCTCTCTTCCCTCTCCCTCCCTCCCTCCTTCACTGCCACAAGCCCATTACAAAATTGGTATCGATTCCAAGACACCTACGTCTCCTCTTTCCGTTCCTGCTCCTTCTCTTCCTTCTCCTGCTTCCTCTTTGCCTTCTCTTTCTTCCTTCCTTCCCTCCTTCAGCCTCTCCGTATCCTGCCTTCTCTCGCTTTGCCTTTCCGCTCTCATCTCCTGTGGAATCTTCCTTTTTACTCTTTCCGATTACTCTTTCCGATCTCATTCACACCTTCCGCACACCTCTCAAGTTCTGATCTAGCTTACACACACACACACACACACACACACACACACACACACACACACACACACACACACACACACACACACACACACACACACACACACACACACACACACACACACACACACAGGACGCATGGCCATTTTCAAATATTTTCAGTGTGTAGTCGAGTGGTGGCAGGAAATAATTTGTCGTAATATTAGAGTCTTTTTTTTTGTATTTGGAAGGTTCTTTTTATGCGAAGTCAATTTGCGTTCGAGTTTGTCACTAGCGATTTAATTATTTTTAATGTCTTTGGAGCTTGCATTTTTTTTTATTCTCCCTTTTTTTTCTGTGTTTCCAGTCACAAAATAAATTGCTCTGTCGCTTCATTTGGAGAAGTTTAATTGACCTTGCTTTTAGTACTCTCTCTCTCTCTCTCTCTCTCTCTCTCTCTCTCTCTCTCTCTCTCTCTCTCTCTCTCTCTCTCTCTCTCTCTCTCTCTGTGTGTGTGTGTGTGTGTGTGTGTGTGTGTGTGTGTGTGTGTGTGTGTGTGTGTGTGTGGCTCTGCATTTTAGGATTCACAAATTGTTGTCATGTGTTGTTGTACTTCAAGACATTAATGGAAACCTTCGCATACATAAATGCATTTGAATTCTTGCATGAAAAAGAACGAATCGATAAATAAGCACGTGCGGGCGGAAAATGGGTTTGTTGCTGTAAAACGTTCGCCAATAAAGAAACGTTCCCGCGCTGGCAGAGAGAGAGAGAGAGAGAGAGAGAGAGAGAGAGAGAGAGAGTGGGAGAACGCACGAGAGAAAAAAAATAGGAAGTGATTAAAAGGAGGTAAAGTATTTTTTTTTTTTTTTAGAGCAACAGAAAAATAGTACACGTATACTTCACGGTGGAGGAAAAAAGTAAAGCAGGAACACACACACACACACACACACACACACACACACACACACACACACACACACACACACACACACACACACACACACACACACACACACCAAAATATATGTTGGTCTCACTAAAAAAAAAAGTGAAAAAAATAAAGTACACATGAAATACAATGCTAGGAAAAAATATATAAAAAGTGTAATCATACGAGAGAGAGAGAGAGAGAGAGAGAGAGAGAGAGAGAGAGAGAGAGAGAGAGAGAAAAGGCTCTTAGTGATGCTAGTGACGGCCCTCGTAGTAATAGTAGTTGTAGTGATGGTGAGAAGGGATAGAAGGAATAGGAGAAAGAATTTAGGCGCTGGAACGACAATGGGGGAGTGGAAATAGGAAACATTGATCTGGCGTCGAAGTGTTGAAGGAAAGTTATCGTTTCGCATTGGGAAGATTCAGTGAGTCAAAAAAGCAAAGTACAAGCACCATTTCTGAAAAGGAAATTTGGGTGGGTGAAAATATTTGGCGTTGGGAAAGACGAAAGATGCACGTAGGAAAGTTTTCTTCTTGTATTGTGTGTGTGTGTGTGTGTGTGTGTGTGTGTGTGTGGCAGTTATGTATTCATCTGTTGTAGGACATCACATTCATTCATTCATTCATTCATTCATTCATTAAAAGTCCGTGAAACAATAATAATGAAAAAGTTAATATCAGCCAAGTGAGGATATTAAATTAAATGATGACAGTGATGCATGAACGAAAGTCAAGCAGAGAGAGAGAGAGAGAGAGAGAGAGAGAGAGAGAGAGAGAGAGAGAGAGAGAGAGAGAGAGAGAGAGAGAGAGAGAGAGAGAGAGAGAGGAAAAAGGAGTTAGGCACAGGAAATTCAGCTAAGTCTCTTTTTTTTCCATTCTTCCTCCCTCTTACTTCTACATTCTTCATTTTACTCTTCTTTACTTCACTTTGTCTCTTTCCTTCCTTGAACTCTTCTTCTCCTTGTGTCTTTCCTTCCTCGAACTCTTCTTCCCCACTGCAACATTCCTTTCGTATCTCGTGTCTTCCTTCTCTCTTCGCCTCTTCCCTTCTTTCACCTCAATTCCTCTTCCTTCACAAGTTTTTGGCGCAAAGTTCGTCCCAAGTTCTCTTCTTTTTGTTTCTTTTTATTTGTTGAAGCGACTGAGGTGACGGACAAGCAGACAGACAAAACAGAGATGTGGACAGAAGGAGAGACAGGAGGGATAGAGAGAGAGCCACAAGAAGGAAG
>NC_059273.1:2125000-2140000 GCF_017591435.1 Portunus trituberculatus
CTCTCTCTCTCTCTGCATACAACGAGACTCTGCCGGCAAACGAAATACCCCTCCGCTACTCACATTCCTACCCACCCACCACCACATAGTCTCACCAAATAAACAGGCAAACAAAAACATACCAAGCAGTCCCCAGCACCACCCTCTCTCCTTATTCATGAGTGTGTCTCGTTCGCCTCACAGTATTCCGCCTCATGAATAACAGGTGAGGCGGGCTTTCGTCCAGGGCGTCGAGGCTCCGGTGGCGGCGGCGGTGGTGGTGGCTAAATGGAAGGTGGCAAATTGTGGCAATGCAAATCGTTCTGGATCTGCCGTCCCTTTTCCTGAAGCATTTAATCTGCTAAGCTTCCTTGTTTCCCTTCGTGGCTGTGGTGGTGGTGGTGGTGATGGTGATGGTGGTGGTAGTTGTGGTTTTGGTAGGTTTGGTAGAAGGTAGAGTTAAGTTTGGTTGTGATGGCAGTAGTTGTGTTAGTTATGTTGTTTGAGTTGCTGATGGTTGTAAATGTAACTGGTGTTGTGGTTTGTGGTTTGACGTGAGATGATCTTGTGTAAATTATTTTCGGTTTAAATGAATAAAAGTCATCTGAATCAGTGGTTTTCAAGGGGTTTAGAATAGAAATTACGTAAAATTAGATTGTATCCAGTCATTTCTGTGTTCTTGCTAGCTATTCTGATTTAACTTATTCTGATTGAATGATATCAAGCCAAAAAAATATAGACCAATTTATGGCTAGAATATGATAGGCTAGGATGTAATAGATTAGGGATAGGTTAGGTTAGGTATGAGGTAAGGAAGTATGGGTGGCTAATCTAACGTAACTTAACCTAAGCTAACAACAATATTCCCCTTGAAAATTAATGTGTGGCTGATGTTAATACTAGTTCTCATTGTATTTGTAGGGTATATTGTGGAAGTGACGGTGTGTGTGTGTGTGTGTGTGTGTGTGTGTGTGTGTGTGTGTGTGTGTGTGTGTGTAACTAAGGTGATTAGGTGCACGAAATGACTTGTCCCAGCACGTAATGACCCGCACGTCCGCTCGTCGTTCAGTTTGGGAATTTTGATTACGTGACTGTTTTGTGCGAGCGATGATGAGGGCGCGGTCTCCCCATATTTAAAACTCTCTAACCTAATCAAGCTTAATAACACTGAAAAAATATATAACGTTAAATCGTATTGTAATATATTTTTTCCCCAACTTGTTCCTGTGTCCAACTTATTCCTGTATGTGTGTGTGTGTGGGGGTGGAAAAGGTCTCTGTAATTTGATTTTTCTCTCTTTTTATATTTACGTGTTGCTTGTGGCCAATGAATTATAGATCTGTTTAGCTATCTGCCAGCCCAACTGTGTGTGTAGGTAACTGGAAATTCTGACTATGCGATTACTTCATAGAGATAATTAATAAAGAATTCCAGTTATTTGCATCACAGATCACCTCCGGCCTTCCTTGAGATGAAGTTGCAGAGAAGCTGTAGGAAAGTAGTTTGGAAATCAAGGCTTTGTACCAGACTCTATCAAAAGCTTTTGATATGTTTAAGGCAATAGCAAAAATTTCCCCAAAATCTTTGAAAGAGGATCATCAAGATTCAGTAAGGAAAGCTGGAAGATCACAAGTAGATCAACTTTGATGGAAACCATACTAGCAATCAGATAGAAGTTTGTGAAGTGATAGATGTTTAAGAATCTTTCTCTTGAGGAAAGATTAGATTAGACAGGCAGGCAGTTAATGTAATCAAATAGTAATTTGAGGGATTAGAAAAGTCATCATTTTTAATATTTTGTATAAAGTGTAGTAAGTGTATCTGCAGGCAGTGTGCTAATGGAAAATGTATATGGTTCGTATAATGTAGAGAGTGGAGGAAAGGAAATAAAGATAAATGAATGGAATATGAGATACACAATAAAGACGAGGGAAGAATGAAATGTGGTAAACACGAAATAGAAAATATAAGATATGAATTACGCAAAACAGTACACAAAGAAAGTAAGATATGTGATAAAAACAAAGATTAGTGATAGAAACTAAAGAGAATTTAACGAAGCGATACGTATTAAAGGTGAGGAAAGAATGAAATACGGTAAACACGGAAGAGAAAGATGAGAAATGAACGATATTTCTGGGCGCTATGTTTGGTAGTACGATGGAAGTTTGTGGCTTCAAGAAACTGAGTAGTGGAAGGAGAAGAAAGAGCAGTGATTGGTGGAATAATGAAGCGAAGCAGGTGGTCACGGAGAGGAAACAGGCATGCAGGCGAAGTTTGCAGGGAACGAAGGAAAGACAGGAGAGGAGGAGGTGGGAGACTGAGACGGAGGGAGGAGAAAGAAGGTATAAGAGGAAGAGTAAGGAGGTGAAAACGAGGGTTCGCGAGGGAAAGACGAGGGCTGATGAGAGTTTTTGGAGCGAGAAAATCTAAGAATAGAAAATATAAAGCAATTTCGGAAGGGTCTATAATGTGGGGAGATGAGGATGGGGGAGTGAAGTTTTAGAGAGAGTCTTTTGGTATTAATGAAGAGAATGATTTTAGAAGGATCGGATGTATTAATTAAATGAAGAAGGAGGAGGAGGAGGAGAAGGGGGAGGAGGAGGAAGAGGAAAAGAATGAGACTGTGAGGGAGTAATATTGTGAAGTTTTTAGCAAAGAAAGTACATGTTGATAAAAAAAAAAAAAATCTATTCCATTATATTTAAACAACCTTTACTGATCTGGATTCTTATAGCATTAAAAAATAACTTAAATGAATCACGCCACTTGTATGCTCCACTTGACTTACTGAAACGAATGAGTAACTGACTTCAAACCACTCACGGGATTCCAAGGAGTGATCGCGCGTCCACCACATCAAGTATAACCACTCAGTGACCTCCCTCGCAGTACATAAAGGCGAGATGCTGAGGGCCTTGAGGGAAAAGATGCGGAAAGTCTCTCGGTAAAGAAGGGATTGGCTCGGAATTATTGAAGAGCGTAAGGAAAAGTGTGTCGTGAAGTGACTGGTTGGGGTGTTTAATGCATGTTAGGATGGGGTGAGGCGCGCAAGGTGAGCACATTGCCAAGATCCGTGTATTGTATAGCGCCACAGGGATAAAAGGTCCGGGATTGTGCTGGCTATAGGGGAAAGTTTGCTTAGTTTCCTGCAAAAAGAAAAAGAAAACGTGGCTGGGTCCGAAGTAAGTTATTCAGAGATGGAGTGTAAGGTTAAGGAGAGACGAGGCAGTATGAGTCCAGTGAGAAATGTGGAAGAAAGTGTAAGGTTTATGGAGACCGAGATAGATTTGCCTCCCTGTTGTGTGACGGTATGGAAATTTTATGGAATTGGTACGAAACTTTGAATTATGAAGAAAAGGCTGAATTCTATCTGGAAAATATACTTGTAATATTGGTTGTGTGGTTGAAGGGGAAAAGAGAAAAGTGTTTATGAAAGTATCAATGTTTCTGTAACTTAACACTTTGAACATTATGACTGGAGTTTTAGTACGACAGTTTCATGAGATAAGTAGAAAATTTTGTAAAAGGCAAGATTCTACCAGGAAAATGTACAGGAAAGTTAGGCACAAGTGAACAGAAGCAGAAAAGCATATTTCCCAGTGATGGTTTGTTTAAGATGTTAAATTTACATAACTATTGTAGATGCTGCTGCTTTGAAGATCATTATTATTCCTCATTAACGTCAAATAGTCACCAACTAAAATATCAATAACGTAGAAAAAAGAAAAAGTCACACATGTATTTCACACGTAAAATCAGTGTGTGAAACTGACCGAAATACGACGTTATGGGTTTCACAATAGATGCAAGAGAGAATGAAAGAACGAAACATTGAGGAAAACTCCATTTTATATTGCTTTCAAGTTATATTGAGACTATTAACACGGAACGGAGATAGTGGTGGTAGTAGTAATAGTAGTGGTAGTATTAGTAGGGATAGTGACTGCAAATCGAGAGAGAGAGAGAGAGAGAGAGAGAGAGAGAGAGAGAGAGAGAGAGAGAGAGAGAGAGAGAGAGAGAGAGAAGGTAGGTAGGCAGGAATGAGGACACTGGTGGGACGGAGTAAATAATACTAATGAAAACACACAGCTTTATAAAAGTTAAGTCACCAACAACACCTGACACCTTAATATAACCGTGAGGTAAATTAACACCTTTTTTCTCCCCTGCCTTGGGAACGTATCACACACACACACACACACACACACACACACACACACACACACACACACACACACACACACACACACACACACACACACACACACACACACGGCAGCATTTCAGTGTGTGTTTGCTCCGGGCAGTGGCAGGAAATATAGTGTATAATTGGACTACAGTTCTATTGGCTTTTAGGACTGGCTCGTTGCATTGTGGGTAGACATTTTGCATCGTCCTAATACTCGTGTCTAAAAATTCTTTCGGGTCATGTTCCGTAATTGAGTTTTTCATGCGAATTAATTGGTCTTTCTCATGTTTGCTGTCTCCTTTTTTTTTTTTTTTTTTATTTCGTTCTTGGTAATATTGGTTTGATAAATGACCCAAATTTCGGTAAGTAGTATTCTGCGGAAGTATGTCATTTGCGTTGTGTGTAATTTATTAATGGTTTTTCCTTCCCCCATCATCATTTGGACTTGCAACCCAGTATTGTTTGATGGAATGGTTTCACGTTACGTAGGTTACATTTTTAGCATTCTTGCATTCGGTTCTCTTATAAGGAAGTCCTGAACATATCACGTCACTATATGGGCATGAAACCGCATTTAATATCTATGGAATGTTATCATATTTTCTTTCCTTTAATGACTGACTACCGCTATTTTCACACTAACTTCTATTCCGATATGGCGAACTGCATACCTCTTCTCCCGTGGCTTCACTACACAAGACTTTTCACTATATCTCGCTCCTGCTTTATCTATCACTGTAATGCAAAAGTTAGCCACCTCTCATCCTTTACTCTGGCAAACTCTTCCTGCCTGCTTCTGTATTTTCATCTTCCAACGACTCGAACTCTCTCAAGAGGGAGATTTCAAGATACTTTGATTTTCTAGGAACTGAAAGTGATCCTTTTTTTTTTTCATTGGAGTTTGAAATAAATAGTTTTTGAATTGCTGAATCCTGCCTCACCATAAGGGACTCGTTACCCAGAAAGTATTGTAACTTTTACGGCTTCCCAAGGTTAAACATTTTTTTTGCATTTTTCTACATTCTTCGCGTATTTTACTTCGCGCTGCAGCCTTCCTCTAAATCAAGACACATTGCGTTTAGGGAGCGGTGTGCTTTCCCTGGAGAGACAAAGGTTATTACAGACAGTAACAGGTTCAAGAGAAATGTTCCTGTAATGGGAATCCATGTCCTGAATCCCTAATTAGCGCGGTACTTTCCAGGTAATCTCGTTTGTCTCCAATTTTTTCCAGGATTTTCTCGAGCGCGAAATTGTATTATTTTTGTTCGGTGGTTTCGATGTGCTGTTCCGTCACTTTTTTATAATGGATGCACTTACCTTGTTCCTCTGCCTAGCGATGTCGTGCCTAGAGCGATGTTCAAGGAAATGATGGTGAACTTGCTAGTTATCCTCTTTATCCGTGAAACTCTTTATATACTATTTTCATTCTTTTTGTTGTCATTCTTAACATTTGTTTCGCATCACACTTCTTTCCGCTGCTCTCCTTAACAGTGAGGCGGGTACATTAACTCTCTCCAGCTTGCTCGGTCTTTCCAAATCTTCCTCAGTTACACCCATTACAAGCAAGTCTTTTTTTCACTACTTTTATAACTTTTTCCTCAGTAATTCCTCTCTTTCTCCACCAGACCAGATCCATCTCCACCATCTCCCTCCCATACACTCCTCATCTCTCATATTCACATGCATTACATTTGACTTTCCACTTCAAAATCTCTACTGCCCTACTTAATATTTTCATTTCAGTTACCTCATTGGATTGAATTTACTATTAATTTGTATGATTTTTTAAAACATTCCGATTAACTTTAGTTTTACGTTTCTCTTTATTTTATTTTATTTTTGTTTGCCTCATTAACTTTCTGGTGTTGTAGTCGTAACAGCCCAGTACTTTTTGTTTCTGTTTCAGTTTCAATGGAGCAAGCAACTATTTTTTTCTTTAACAGTAATTAGAGAGCGATGTAGTGAATTCAGTGGAGGCAGGTCAGCGGCGCGGTAATTAGACTGATAATTGGCGTGGAAAGGAAGGCAGACTCAAGGGTTTCGTTGAGCGTAGCCAATGTACTTTTATCGTACACCGGGGAGCGGCTTGTGCCCTCATCAGGCGGCCACACCACGAGGAATACATTTTTTTTTTTTTTTTTTTGCTGCACGGGTCGGTAGGTACGCAGGGACGCCACTGTAAATAGAAAGGAAAAAAAAAAGGGAAGCAAAATAGAATAATCAGGAGAGAGAAAAAAAAGTAATTGTACTCGTAAAACCTGTCCTTGACCTGGTTCTGAGGGCTGGAGGAGATGAGGGAAGGTGTCCTTTATGAAACCTACTTACACAACTGTCATCCTTATCTAAACTTTATCTAATCTTTGAATTCGTATTGGTTCGGCACTCGCTTCCCATAACCTTGAACGGACCCAAAGTGAGGTTTCCACACATGCATGGAAATAACTGAAAAATTACTCATTGGATTATAGCATCGAAAAATGATAAAAAAAAACTGCAATGGTCAGGTGATCGACGCAAGGCAGCTCCTACCTACACAAAACTTTCAGTATATCATCTTTGTCTCTGAATTTATCCAAGCTTCTCCTATTGTCTGTCGCGGGATTTGTGTCTGTATTCACCATGTTCTCTTTTAGATCCCTTCCTCTCAGCACCAGCCATATCTGTGAACCAGTTATTTGCTTCTCCTTTCAAGTGGTTTCATGCATGTAAGACTACAGTGAAATGCAAAAACAAATAGCTTATGAAGAGCAATTGAGCAGGGGACATAAAACACGCCCCGCATACTTTTCTAGTCCCAGGAATGAGAGGAATGCCCCAGGCCGGTGTTTATATGCCAGTATTCACAAAAGAAGCCATAATAATGAATGGGACAGGAGGTATATTGATTAGTAGTGTCTATAATGCTGAGGACGATAATGATACTTTATAACATTTGTACTCTTTGTATATGATTTACACTTAAAAATGATATTAGATAATAAATAATAAAAAAGTCCAAATATTAGTAGTTGATTATAGAATTAACATGGCCTCGTGGCGCAACGGATAACGCGTCTGACTACGGATCAGAAGATTCCAGGTTCGAATCCTGGCGAGGTCGATAATTTGTATTATCTTTTTTTATTTTTCATTTTTCTTTAACATAATTATTAATATTAGAGACTTCATACTCTAGAAGAGGAGGAACTGTACCAAAAGAAGGTGAAGATACAATTATCTTCTGTTTGTTATCATTTCTGATTCCTTGCCACCACCACCACCACCACCACCACCACCACCACCACCACCACCACCACTATGAACAACAACAGCAAAAGCTAAAACGAAAACACTATTACCACCATCACCACTACTACCACCATCACCATCACCACTACTACTACTACTACTACTACTACCACCACCACCACCATCGCCACCACTACTACTACTACTACTAATACTACCACCACCATTACCACCACCACCACCACCACCACCACAACCCTAAAACCTTGAAGCCTTAAAACCCAACTCTGCCCTGGCGACACGAAATCAAACAGTTTATCAATATTAAAAATGCCTCTTAATGCAATGGAGCGCGTCAGCATTAATCCTTTTTTAAACACCCAGCTAAAGAATTACGGGAAAAAGTCTCGGTTGCACCTGGCTCGTCGCATGAAACACCTGAGGATAGAGTGCGCACGGAAACTGCAAATTAAACCCTTCCTCTCTCTCTCTCTCTCTCTCTCTCTCTCTCTCTCTCTCTCTCTCTCTCTCTCTCTCTCTCTCTCTCTCTGACACATTTTGCTTTTACCTGCGTTGCTTTCTCGTTCTTCATTTCATCGTTTCATTAATTCTCACATTTGTCAAATTTTCATTATTAATTTCCCTGCGTTCCAGTTTTCTTTCATGATAAATTAGCAATGACACACTTCACAGCCACCGTTTGTTATTATCATTTTTTATCATTTCAAATATACATATATCTTTTTTTTTCCATTTCTCTCTTTTTAAAATATTCCTTTTTTTTTTTTTTTACTTTTTTACTATTTGTTTGATCAATTTTTATCTTTCATTTCCGCTGCACGTCTGTCACTGTCTCTTTCACATATTGCCCCTTCATCATCATCATCATCATCATCATCATCATCATCACCATCGCCATTGTTCCCTCCATTAACCCATAACAGTCGTTCCAGCCCTTCATATTATTATCCATGATTACCCCAATTGTAATCCCTCCAGCAATTAGGCTTTACTACTGCACATATTCTCTCTCTCTCTCTCTCTCTCTCTCTCTCTCTCTCTCTCTCTCTCTCTGTTCATTATTTCTGGTTTTGTTTGAACTTTCCTCATTTGTTTCTAGTTTTCGTTTCTCTCTCTCTCTCTCTCTCTCTCTCTCTCTCTCTCTCTCTCTCTCTCTCTCTCTCTCTCTCTCTCTCTGTGGTACCATTTTCCATACCTTCCCTACAACAACAATAACAACTATAACAATAACAATAGTAACAAGAACAACAACAGCAACAACAACAACTGCTTTTACTACTACTACTACTACTACTACTACTACAACAATTACTACTACAACAACTACAACAACTACTACTACTACTACTACTACTACTACTACTACTACTACTACTACTACTACTATTCTTTTAGTAGCCTGTAATATTTCGCAGTCTCTCAAATGTGTCATTAGATTTTTGTTCCTGTGTGTTCATTTCATTCTCAGCTCTCATACCGACCATTCCAGCTTTTTGACAGTGCCGACACAGATTTCACTGCAGTCACCCCCTCTCTCTCTCTCTCTCTCTCTCTCTCTCTCTCTCTCTCTCTCTCTCTCTCTCTCCCGTGCCCGCTTCATTTCACTTCATTTTCATTTTTTTTTCCATTTTTCCCCTGCATTTACCTGACGCGCCTGTTGAGTACACCTGTGTGATTTCTTTCAATTAGCGGTTTTTTTTTATGGGTATTCCGCTGCTGGTTGTGCTGGTGGTGGTGGTGGTGGCGGATGTGTTGGTGGTGCTGGTGGTAGTGTGTTAGTGGAGGTGTTGCGGCTGCTTTTGCTTTTGCTGTTACTGTTGTGTTGCTGTTAATGTTAATGTTAATGTTAGTATTGCGGTAACTACTACTGCTACTTCTACTACTACTATTACTACTACTACTACTACTACTACTACTACTACTACTAAACTTGTTCTCATCTATATACTACTAAAACTACTGCTGCTGCTACTACTACTACCACTACTACTACTACTACTACTACTACTACTACTACTACTACTACGATCTACCACAATAACGCACAATATCATCCCTTTATACTGCCTGGGATTAGTTCACAATGGCGCTAATATGAAGGTGCATAACGTCCCACAGTAATAAACACTAAAGCCTGTTCAATGCAACACACACACACACACACACACACACACACACCTGGCACGGGCGCTTCCTCGCTTTATTAGTTGAAGGTGTGAGGGTCATTAACGGCATCTCGCTTGTGCTCTTTTCCCTCATTATCCTCTAAACGAAGCTTCATTTGGGTCTTGAAGGGTCGAGCTTTAGGATTCGAGGCTTCATTTGGAGTGCGTCGCCCCGAAAATGAGCCTGGAAAGTTTTGAGTTGTCAGAAGCACGTGAGGATGGTTTTGCTATTTTCTTTTCTTTTTTCTTTTTTTTTGTGTTTACGTGACCTTTCTCTCTCTCTCTCTCTCTCTCTCTCTCTCTCTCTCTCTCTCTCTCTCTCTCTCTCTCTCTCGGGTACGTACAAAGCTAATTGACGCTTGCAATTAAATGGCTACACGGGAACTTACAGCTACATTTACACCTGTGAATGAAAATGTGCAGTACACCCTATATCACACACACACACACACACACACACACACACACACACACACACAGATATATATTCAAATAGAAGCACTTCGCTGACACACACACATGCAATTCCAAATACAGCACAGCCTCTCTCTCTCTCTCTCTCTCTCTCTCTCTCTCTCTCTCTCTCTCTCTCTCTCTCTCAACATGTTAATTCACAACATTCCTCATCTCCCAACACATTACAGGTAAGGGAAACATCAAGGTGAGGTTAATCAGTCTTCCTACACCTGTTTAGCCTTCACTTCCGGGACATGCGCCAAGGGACTGCCGATCACAAGCACACCACCCGGGAAATGTGTTGTTGGTCCTGAAGTGCTTGTGTTGCATTACCTGATCAGTATGTGTCATTGATCTTAGCTCGTGTTTTGAAATGATTGGAACTCTCATTGGGTGTGTTGTTCATGGCGACAAAGATGATTAGTAGTGCTCTCATGGGGGTCTGTTCTTTCTCATAATGTGGAATCTTTGTCGGAATTGTTTATAGAGGTGTGAAAGTTCCTTCGTTGAATGCTGTAGTAATTTCCGTTAGAGCTTTTATTGCAAGTTACGATAAAATGCCGAAGCTTTTTAAAATGTGATATCTTAAAGTAAAGCCGCATTTATTCCATCCTTACTGAAAGGTGTGTATTGTTCCTACGCTGTTCATATAACTTCATGATGCATCTTGGTGATATGTTGAAAATATCCGGAGAATCAAGTTTGCTCTGGATCAACTACAACAAAGAAGTTCATCCAACAGGAAAAAAAAATATATTGTGATATGTTTGGAATTCCATGATAATCCAATAAAAATACTTGTTCTAGGATTTTTTATTAGTTGAGTGTTAAAAAAGATATATCTAAATGTTCAAAGGATACACTTCAGTAAAGAATGTGCAAAAGGAAAATTAATACACTCGTGATTTAGAAATACCCTGAGGATACAGTGTAAACTCGACAAGCAACAATAAACAACACTGGACAAGCGCAAGAAAATTAATATACTCAGTTGGTGAGGACAAGGCAAATGTAAAGAGGAGAGGACACTGGAAAATCATAAGGTTGTGCAATAGATCGGTGCCGCGTCGGTGTGTCGCGGCGTGATGAACGACTAGCGAGGAAGTGACAAGGTGTATTACTTTTTAGTGTGTAAATATAGCGGTGCTTCACGTGTGTCCGCGCCATTGTCACTGCTATTGTGAGGCAGGCTGGCCACTCGTGTTTGATGGTGCGACCTAGATGAAAAGAGGAAAGACTGGCTATGGAGAGAGAGAGAGAGAGAGAGAGAGAGAGAGAGAGAGAGAGAGAGAGAGAGAGAGAGAGTCAATATTTGTCATTCGTATTATCAAAATAAAAAGAAAACGGATAGGAAGAGGAAAAACTTTATCTAAATAGAGAGACAGAACAATTCCAAGCGAAAAGAAAATGTACACTCCATTATAAAAGAGAAGAATGCCAAGAAAACATAGTAAATGTAAGAATCCAACACTTAAAGTTTGAGACAAGCAAAACATTACCTGCGCTCACCTGTTGACAAATGAACTTGATCCCTCGGAGGTAGGAAGGAGGTCGTCTTGTATTTAGATACTCATTACCTCCCTCAGGTGAAAGTGGAGAAATAACTCTGCGCGTCCTTAATTAGTCAAGGTAGTGAGGCGAAAGAGAGAAAGATAACGAGCGAAGGATGACAAACAGCGGAGAGGAGCAGCAGGGAGTAAAATGATGGACTGTATAGGTGATCATTAGCGGGCAGGGGACGGAGAGAGTGACGAGAAAGGCAGAGGAAAGAAACGAAAGGAATAAAATAAATCCGACTTAGCAAACGAAAGACATTAGCAAGACTGA
This sequence comes from Portunus trituberculatus, assembly GCF_017591435.1. Taxonomy (NCBI): domain Eukaryota; kingdom Metazoa; phylum Arthropoda; class Malacostraca; order Decapoda; family Portunidae; genus Portunus; species Portunus trituberculatus. The sequence goes on from NC_059273.1 coordinate 2,136,869, forward strand.
TGATGATGATGACGATGAGAGAGAGAGAGAGAGAGAGAGAGAGAGAGAGAGAGAGAGAGAGAGAGAGAGAGAGAGAGAGAGAGAGAGAGAGAGAGAGAGAGAGGGGAAGGCAGGTGGGGAGGGACAAGCGAACATAAACAAACGGCTGTACTAATATTTGTTCACCGTCATTAAATGTTAATTACTAAAACTTTAATTGCTTTGATGCAGACAAATCACTGGGACACTACCTGAAGTTATCGATAGTTCAGCTGACTCCTGTAGATAATTAACCTGGATTCAATAGACAGTTGAGTTGACAGATCGACTTATGACCTTCAGCAATTAAATCGTCCATCTAATTCTCCCTTTGTTCCTTTCTCTTCCTCCTCTTCCTCCCTTTCTCCACTTGTTCCCTTCTTTCCTCGCTTCCTCCCTTCCTCCCTCTTCTCTCCATTACTCCTCTCCCTCTGGCCTCTCCTCCCTCAGGGCTCTTGACTTGTGTTCTCTCCCCTCTCCTTCCTTTTCCTCCACTTTCACTCCCTTCATTCCTTCCTCTTCCCTGTGATGTCTTTTTCCTTGGTCACTTCCTCTTCCTTCTTTCTTTTAGTACCTCTTCCGTCTCTTAAAAATCTCCTCCTCCTCATCTTCTTCCTCTTCTTCCTTTTCTTGTTGCATTCCTTTATCTCGTGCATTCCTTCGTTCTTCTGCGTTCCTGTCCCACCTAACGCATTCTTTCATCTCGTCTGCTTTCCTCTCTTCCTCCTCCTCCTCCTCCTCCTCCTCCTCCTCCTCCTCCTCCTCCTCCTTCTCCTCCTTCTCCTCCATCCCCCTGCAGCTACTGGCCATCTGGAGGCGGAGACAGAGATGAATATTCCAATGGGTCTAGTGAGGGCGATTAGTTCAAATCCATCGGCGCCGAATCCTCCCAGTGGTGGTAATCCAATGGGCTACTTGGCCAGTCGTTTGTCAGAGAGAGAGAGAGAGAGAGAGAGAGAGAGAGAGAGAGAGAGAGAGAGAGAGAGAGTATTAGCGGCACTACTTAGGCTAAATATTGAGATGATACGAAATGGGTGAAATTTAGCGATAATTTCATTAGGTTTGGATTCTTTTCTTTTCGTTTTTAATACAGACTGATTTCAAGGATCACAAAAATTTACAAATGTTTTTTATGAGTGCTCTTACCCATCTAATGTCCAATATGCTTTCCCTGACTACCGCTAAAATCACTGAGGAACTATTTGAAACCTTGATATCCTCCTTTACAGCCAGTCCAGAGTGGTCGAGTTAGTGCTGAAAGGTTTAACCCCTTCAGTACTGTGACGCATTTTTTATCTTAAGCTTTGGATACAATTAGACGGTTTTATTGACATTAGCAAGGGTTTTTAATCTCCCACATAAGTTTCTGAAGTTGTATGAAGTCACTAATTAGTAAGCAGAATGAATATGAAATCGCGTCTTGGTACTTCATGCCCTGGGATTCATCTGGGTTCTTTTGCCCTCCTATCGTGTCTCAGGTAAATAGCAACACAGCATATACTGGCCCGTGTAGGTATGCATAGTGTAGCTCATAGGTAGGTTATTGCTACAGAGTGCTCCCAGCCCTCTGCTCCCCGCTTCCTGTATTGCTTCAGCTATTATCGCTACTACACATTACTGAAATAAACCAGATGCACAAACTCCTGCTGCTGCTGACACCGCTGTTACTGCCACTGCTTCTACTGCTTCTTTTCTTGCTACTACTGTTGTTACTACTACTACTGCTGCTGCTACTACTACTACTACTACTACTACTACTACTACTACTACTACTACTACTACTACTACTACTACTACTACTACTACTACTACTACAGCAAGAAAAAAAAAAACTACTACTGTTGCTAATACTATTACTACTGCTTCCACCACCAACAGCAACACCACAACCACAGTAACCGCCACCACCACCATGCCTAACAACATTAACATCACCACCACCACCAAACAACAACAACGACACTACTACTACTGTATCTGTTTTCTGATCTGATAAGCGACTTACCTTGCCAGTCACCTTAATTAGCTTCTTACCTGGGCCTGGCCGCCACAATAACGCGGGTATATGTTTTCTCGCTCCAGGCAAACGAGTTCCATCGCTTCAAGGGCGAGAGTTCCCGCAGAGTAGAATGGGAGGGTCGACCTTAAGGGTGTGTGGGCGGGAGGTCTTGCGGTGGTCCATGAGAAGAAGGAGAGAACCACAAACTCTCCCCCAAGAATTTCATTTCGATGTTTTTTTTTTCTTTTTCGTCCCTCTCTCTCTCTCTCTCTCTCTCTCTCTCTCTCTCTCTCTCTCTCGCTCTTGCTCTCGCTCTCACTTTCTCTCTCTTTAATGTACCTCTCTGCAATAACTTTCCTGATAACACACACAAAAGCTGCAGTAGATGGAAGTCGCCAAAGCTATGCTGAAGAGAGACTTGCTGCAAATTGTGTCGAAATATTCCAGGACTAAAACAAGGGGATAGGAAAAAAGAAGGCCAAATATTCTGAGATTTCCTGCAGGTTCTCTTTCTCTCTCTCTCTCGTGCAAGATCATAAGAGACGAAAGCTCATTGCCAAACTTTCCACTGCAGTTTCCCTTGAGAAAAAAAAAATAAAGTATCAGGGAGAAAGAAGAAGGGAAATAAGTAAGGGATAATGGAGGGAGATAAAAAGAAATGGTAATGGATATACGGCGGAGGGAAAGAAAGAAATTGCAAGAGGAAATATGTTAAAGTTAGCGTGTGGCTTTTTTTCCCGATACTCTTTATACACTTACCTTTTATTCCCCCTGGAGGACACACTCTAGATGGCTGTCCGAGAGAGAGAGAGAGAGAGAGAGAGAGAGAGAGAGAGAGAGAGAGAGAGAGAGAGAGAGACGCATCCATTAATACTAGATTACACTAAATTACTGATTGAGAGTAGATGTATGCTGATTAATATTTTGCTATATATTAAAGAGAGAGAGAGAGAGAGAGAGAGAGAGAGAGAGAGAGAGAGAGAGAGAGAGAGAGAGAGAGAGAGAGAGAGAGACTATAGCTACCATCTCAAATATTAATTTTCCAATAATATTAAATTAGGTCAGTAATCCCTCATCGTGCTCTTATGCCAGCGAAGAGTGACAGGAAGACGATG
>NC_059273.1:2142500-2172500 GCF_017591435.1 Portunus trituberculatus
TGCCCGTCGTGCGTGTGCGTCTGTATGTGTGCCTGCAAGGAATGTCGTGTTTATTTATTTTCACCCTCTTTCTTTTTTCTTCGCACATTTTACCTCGCTTGTGAACGGCGCCCTCGAGTCGGCCTCCGTCATGAGGGCGAGTCCTCTCAGAGCTACGCAGACATAAGCTCATAAGTTCCGCTTGGCTTCGAAATGAGTCTGGTGGAATGTTAGTATATTTCCGTGATGGCGACGGTATGTACCCCCTTTCGCCTCCTCCTACTTCTTCTTTTCTTCCTCCTTCTCCTCCTCCTCCTCGTCCTCCTCGTCCTCCTCCTCCTCCTCCTATTCTTTGTGTTCCATCCTTCCTCTGCTTCCTTGTCCTTTCATTTTTCTTTTTCTCTCTATTGCTTCGTCGTCTTGTCTTTGTTTCCATAATCTTTCTATGCTCCCCTTCGTTTCTCTCCTTCCGCTCGTGTCTGTCCTTGTTTATTTCCTTCATTTGCTTCTCCGTCGTCTTTAATTCCTTTCTCTTTCCGTGTCCATTTTTGTTGCCTTTATTCGTTTAATCTCTTATGCACCCTTTTCTCTGCTTCACTCTCATTTGCCACCTTGCCTTATCTACTTTTCTGTGCTACTGTATTTTACCATCTATTTCACCCTTATTTCCTTTTCTTCTTACTTGTTTTCATGTTTTCTTGTAGCATATTCTATTATGATGTGAGCATTTTTCACTTTTACGCTTTTCACTTTGGCATTCTCCTAACCAGTCTTCCAATTTCGGTTTCCATTTTATTACATATCAGGTTTTATTACCACCAGTCAAGTGACGATAAAATATAAGTTTTTTAATTAAATGTTTTGAGTGATAGGCGGTATGTGTGTGTGTGTGTGTGTGTGTGTGTGTGTGTGTGTGTGTGTGTGTGTGTGTGTGTGTGTAGCGGTAACAATTCAGACGATACGTGAAGCGTTAAAGATACAGCAAGAATATTTTCTCGTTGTTACTTCTATAAAACTATATATATTTTTTCTAAGTAATGGAAAAATCCTAATGGCTGTGGCTTATGTGACCAGATTGCTGTAACGATTTATTCACTTATGGATACTTAGAAATGAGCTGCTTCAGGGTCAAAATGTACCTTAGATTATAAAGATTTTCGTTAAGTGACAACAAAGAAAGTTAATAACTTTACCAGTTTGGTGGAATCATAAATCGTTAGGTTTCAGGGAGATAATCTCGTTAGTGTTTTATGTCGTCATAGGAATGCAAGAAGTGTCCAGCTGCAGCAATAAATTAAAGAGTAATGTGCCTGCGAACATTTGTCAGCTACGTGAATTTCGTAAAATGCTGAGTTCCAAGAAGATTTAATAGTGGCGCAGCGAATGGGCAGATGATAGTGGTCGTCGCGGGAGTTGATGATCCCGGGATGCGTGGTGAAGTGACGAGTTGGCGGCGCGCTCTTGTGGTTCCTTTGTTATTTGAAACTGTATAACTTAGATAGCGCTTTGTCGATTCTTAAGTTACTGTTGTTGTTGTTGCTTTTGCTTCGTAACTTTTTTTTCTCGTTTTTCTTCTTCATTTACTAGTGCCACTACACAACTTACAATAAGAACAAAAATAACAACACTAAAAAGTACCAGCACAACCACCGTCTAGTAAATGTCTATAGATATCACAAGGAACATTTCATTTACACTTTCAGCGCAGCGTCTTTGAAAATTCAAACCTTGCTACTATTTACCTGTGGCTTTGATCTTCCTCGCCTTTAGAATTTCTGCATTACAATTATCTTGCAGCAGATGATCAATAATTAATCGGACTTCATGCTAACGGTGGTCGTCTTATCGAGGGAAATTAATCACAGACATACAGGCGTACGAAGCCAATCAACTGTTCTTCGCTAAAGGGCAACAATCGTATATTAATTTGGCCACTGTATACCGAAACGCTCTCCTGTCTCGCTTTCCCCCATGTGTCTGTCGCTGCCTCTGTCTCTGTCTTCCTCACTGCCTCCCTCTCGCTTCCTCTGTGTCTCTGTCTTTGAACTGGAATTCCTCTCAGCCTTACTTGTCTCTGTATCGGATGATGTGTCTGTCTCTGTCTGGCTGTCTGGCTGGCTGAATGTCTGGCTTCCGTACTCACTAACTGCCTGGCTGACTTTGTGTTTCTCTGTATTTGACTCGAGTGTGTGTGTGTGTGTGTGTGTGTGTGTGCTTAGATTTTCTTATGAGGCGTTACTTTTTTGCGTTTTTTCCGCCAACATAAGGAGCACAATTACTTTAGCAACGTAATTAATGTCTCTTATTCAGCATTTTCATTTAATTTTAATTCCAGTCGAGTGGAGATGGTTGAAATCAATTACAATTAGATTCCAGACTAATTGGCAACGTCAGGAAAGAATTACATTTTCATAAATCCACACAAATTGTTCGTTGCCGTCTTTTCTCCTCTTTCCACCGTCAGTCCTCTTTCCTCCCTCCCTTGCGCACACACTTACCCTGGATTAGCGGTGAGACAAAGATGCGTGAGGTGTGTTTGAATAATATATGTATTTTAGGAAAGTTTGTTTGGCTGACAGAGCGACTGACCTTGTGAGGAGGAAGATAAATTGGCTTGCATGATATGAATTATTACTCCCGTCGCCAAGCACTGCCTTCGCGGAAATTGTAATCTAGGGAATAGTATGTTTATTTTGCAACTTGTTTAGCCTTTTTAATATCACTGGAAATAATGCATTGTGTATATTTTGGGGCATTTGGTTATTACACCTACCGCTCCACAACAAACATAAGCTACTTGTAACAAAACTAACATTTCACAGGTTTAATAAATTGTAGTGGCGATATATATATAAAAAAAAAAAATTGTTGTATTTAGTTAATACCTGACTCGCTTGAAGAAATGTAAGCTACTTGTAACAATACTTATATTCTCCAGACTTAATTGTAGCAGTGATATTTGTGTTAAGTAATCTTGTTAGGTACGCTTGACCAATTTCGACGCATCTCGCTTCCTCACTGCATGTAAACACGTTAGCGACTTGGGAAGCTGGTGTTGGCTCCCTGGAGTTTCAGTTTGTGTGTGCCTCTACAAATGCATACACTGTGTCTGTTTAGATAAAGCCCCTACGGTCTGTGTGTATATGCCGCGCCTGTACATATGAATTCTGTGGCCTTGGCGCTTTATGTGTAGTAAAAGCGGCGTTGTTTGGTGAGCTCGTGTTGGAGTTCATTTCCTGGTGCGAGGGTGACCTTAATAAGAACAGCTGGTCCTGAAGGGCGGTGTCCTGTTACCAGCATTGGATTCTTTCTAATGGTTTTATTCTCCAGACATTGCTTTGGTGTTGGCTTTCCATGCATGCTGTTCCGTTCTTCGCTTCTCTTCCTTGAGGATTACGTTTTTATAGTACTTTTCACTTTGTTCTTTTCTTAAATTTTACACTGGATCCTTTTGACTTTGTGTTATACTCTACTTTTCTCGCAGCTTCTCTCGTTTCTTTACTCATTCTCATAGTCTTAGATTCTTTATAACAGAAAATCTTACTTTATATTTTACATTATGGCTATGACTGTTGCATGTTTATATCCTTATTCATGTATTCATTAAAAGTGTTAGGGATTTCATGCATTATTGGCTCAATATATTTTTAATTACAATATAGTATCATATATTAATTTGCTTTACCCAGAGGTGCATTCAAAGATAGACGGATTGATTTTAAAGTACGATGGACAGGTGGAGATATTCTGACTCAGCCGCCAATAGCTTTCATCAATTTTGCACCCTGTCTTCCTGGTGCTGAGTGTGTTAAGTGGCCAGGAAAATTATTGTAAGCTGTGTTTCCGTTTATCCAAGACCTAAGGAAATAGTAATGGACTGAAAGACTAATACACCGCACCTGCTCTGTTTGTGTGTGTGTGTGTGTGTGTGTGTGTGTGTGTGTGTGTGTGTGTGTGTGTGTGTGTGTGTGTGTGTGTGTGTGTGTGTGTGTGTGTGTTAGTAAGTGTGCATATTTCATTGATTGTAAATTAACCGTACAACTGGCGTAAATAAAAGATTTGTGGTGCGTGCAGCGTGCAATGTGAAACAAATGCCTGCACTCATTGACACACACACACACACTCTCACACACACACACACACACACACACACACACACACACACACACACACACACACACACACACACACACACACACACACACTAATTGGAACAGGGTGTTATATTTCGAGATGCTGTCTCCCCAAAAAAATGAGAATACCGTACATAATAGTGAAGACAGAACTCCTCCATTACTAGCGAGACGATCTGGCTGTCTTCTCGTCTTTGGAAAATTCAGGTGTCTTTTTTCATGGCTTCTTTAGATTTTATCGCAAATGGCAAAGAAAAATGTATGTACGCTTCCTTAAAGATCATGTTGCTTACGGCTGTCGATTGTCTTTGTCTTACATGATTGCTTCTCTGCTCCACATGACTATCTATGTGTTTCATGGATGCAGGGAGGCATTTTCAAAAATATATGTTTGTTGAGCAAAATCATGTGGAATTTCATGTGCGTATTATTTGAAAGGTGCATATATAAGCAAGATAGGATGTTAATTTACGAATAATCTTTTTAGTAATATGAAAGCAGCAAGTTAATTAAATTTGCAAAAAAAAATGTCTATTTAAGATTCATAAAACGCCATTATAATGAATAATTGCGAAGTCCTTCCAGGGAACTGTCAAAAGCAGTCTATTATTTTTTTTTCTGTCGCAATGTAATCATAATTTTTGGTAGGTAGTCACAAAAAAAAATCAGTTACATGGAAATTTGCTTCGTATATTGTATAGTTATGATATGCTTTCCTCAGTGTTGTCTGTTTTTCATTTGAGAGACTCTACTAAATAACATCTCCCTCCCAGTGAGATAACCACGCTCTGCCAGAGACGATAGGGCGGAGTATTAGCCCCTATTGTTACACGGAGGGTGGAGAAGGGCTGCGCGGTGAGGGAGTAACCAAGGATCCAGTCAGTCAATATCATGCGATTTACTGCGATTTACAGCCGTCCTAACCAAACACCAAGTGGCAGCAGATCTTAGCGGCGAGCACGGCCATCAGTCAACCTCTCAAAACCAGCAACGGAACTGTCATGTGGTAAAATATGCCGCCATTGAATTTACACGACACTCGATATTAGCGGACGCAAAGTCAGTACTTATCTTTATGTGAGGTATAAACAAAACAATTCCACTTAATTCAGTAGGGAATTTATGAGGAGGACGATAATATGGCGAATAAATTACTGCTTTTGAAAATCTTTGGTTCATTTTGAAAACAGATAAAAGAGTGCAAGAGATTTATTACGTGAAATATTTCCATACTTTAATTATAATTACAACGTTGCATGAGACTTTGTTGCCACACACTACACTAAAAAGTAAAATCACAATAATGGGATACGAACAGATGAATTCATTGTGGTGCTGTCATCATGTGGTACAAACATCAAATGGGCCAGTAGACCACGCTGGAAACACGTCAGTCACCGTCAATATCACCTTCAGCTGAAATGATAAAACTCTTACTTTCACTCACATTTTGTTTTCGAAGTACAAGGTTAATCAACGAAAGTGACTTGGAAGTGAGAAATCACGAGATATTTAGATTATTTTGCAAACAATTGAACAAGGATATATCAAGCCAAAAATATAGATACTTATAGATTAAAATATACTATTTTACAAGCATAAAAATAATAAAGTATATATGAATTTTATATTACTCCCCGCCTCCCTGTACCGCCATCCCCCACCAGCTCAGCCACTGTACCTGCCCTCGTGTAACCTTTCGCCCCTTTCTCCCGCACCCCCCATTCCTGACTGGCTCATCGCCCCATTATTCGAGGTAATCCCACAGATCACTCCACCCATTAAGAGCAGCGCCGGGGCCTGAACGATAGTCAATGATCGGGCGAATGATCTGCTGTGATGATATGCATGTTGTACCGTGATTCATTATTATGAGTATTTTCCTTTATTGTTCACTGAATCGAAACGTGAGAGTTCATGGTGAATGTTAGAGAGAGAGAGAGAGAGAGAGAGAGAGAGAGAGAGAGAGAGAGAGAGAGAGAGAGAGAGAGATTCTTGTTATACATATTAAAAAAAAGACATTCGAGTGACAGATTTAGTGATGCTTTATATCAGCATATTAACAAACGTATTCAAAATAGTATACTAATTCATTGAAGTTTATTGGTCCATAACAATCACCATCATTTACACGCAGAGAATCCCAATAGCATCACCTCTGCCTGTGTCATCAGCACCACCACCACCAAGTGTAGCGTAGTGGTAAATGAACTTGTATGAAGGTTCGAATCTCACGTTTACCATTAACCAGCATCCTTTGAAACTAAAATCTAGGATAAGTTCGCTAAAAATACATCGTGATGAGAGAGCAGGTTATAAAAGTAGTTGGGAACAGAAGAGAGGTGGTTTGATAATGAAAACAAAAGTATGACACAAAAGTGGAGTATGGCAAACACTGAAAGCTACACAGACACACGAGCAGACAGACAGACAGACAGGGAACAGACACATGCGGGAGGGAAAAACAGAAGCACTAACAAAGTAAAGTAGAGAGTATGTACGTAAAGCCTTGAATTAAGTGAAAGCTGCGCAAATTAGAGAGAGAAAGAGAGAGAGAGAGAGTCAATCCACATGAGCGTAATATGAATACCTCACGTGCACGGGAAGAGTTGGACTGTAAGTAAGAGGAGAAAAAGATGAAGAGAAATAGAAGACGAGCAGGAGTGGGAAGAAAAGGAGTAGGAAGAAATACGTCCTTGTGAGGAAAAGGTAAATGGAAAATCACGCGATCTCCTTTCTGTTGACAGGTGGACCCGAGTTTCTGTGAAGTCATGTGGGGAATTGAGTTTTTGCAGAGAGAGAGAGAGAGAGAGAGAGAGAGAGAGAGAGAGAGAGAGAGAGAGAGAGAGAGAGAGAGAGAGAGAGAGAGAGAGAGAGAGAGAGAGAGAGAGAGAGAGAGAGAGAACTTAAAATAGAAAAAAATACTCTTAATCTTTCGTTTCCTTGGTAATCCTTTTTGCAAACTTAATTCACTGAAAGCAATAGTAAAGATCAGAAGCAGTAGCAGCAGCAGCAGCAGAAGTGGAAGTAGCAGCACGACTATTACATTATTTTTAGGGGAAACAAGTTTAAAGCGATAACAGTAACACCCGAACTCATGACGTGTACCTTTGCCTAAGCGTTCGGAAACACCTGATACCTCGCGCCATTAACCATTAGGCTCCACTCAGGTTGAACTGCCAACGTTATACTGTACAGATCCAAAGAGTGAGATCGGAGCGCGGAAATACTGCGGAGTTAGAGAAGAGAAAGGAAATAGTAAAAGTGTCGAGTGATGTTCAGAGGAAAAAGAGAGCGAATGTTAGTGTTCGAATTTATTGTTGTTGTGAGGAAGCTCCATGATAGTCAGAACCTTTATGTTTTTTGTTTGTTATAAGTAAGTAAGGCAATGTGAGTAAATGTCGGAAATAGATAGAATTGATATGAAGGTATATAGTGTTGGGTTGAAAAAAGACATTGTTTTGTGGAATATGTGTGTAAAAATCTATTACTGAAATGAAAATATGTAAATAATGAGATATAGTATAAGAAATGGATGAAATTAAGATATAGAAAAACTTAAAGGTGAAAGATGAAGGAATGCTCATGCGAAATATGAATATGAGAGGAACTTTTCTTTTAGAGGGAGAGGAAAAGAAGTTTTAAATAACGAGGGTGTAATATTAGAAACATAGACCACTGCAAACCTGGACTGCTCACCAGATTTTGGCTTTTTGCATAGAGGCTCCAGAATCAGTGACTTTCTTTCCAGCTATACATGGTTACTTACCTTTACCGATACGCATTTTCAAACATGGCCAGTAAAAAAGTTAACTCACCTGGTTACTACCAGGTAAAGTTCGGTTTCATTTAGGTTGCGTGAAATAACTCGCCAGTTCTACTGGTTTATTTTCATTCCTAATAGTTCTCTGCATTTATATAACACATGAGCTAAGTATTATACTTCCATTAACTATAGTATGGCGGTGTAAATTATATTACTGGAAACCAAAAGGGTCTATGCTGAAGGCTTATAACTATCCTGCATATTTAATCAATAACTCTTGTATATACTCCTTTGCAAAAAATACCATTAAACAAAAGTATTTAGAATTGTCCAAAAACCTTGAAATAGTGTTCAAAATACAAAAAAGCGGAATTGGTATAATTATTTCCCGTAATAATATTCAAATCGAGCGTCCATCCCTTACTGAGCTGGTCATGACAAGGAGACCCAAGTATTTTCTCCATATTTCCACGCAATTCAATGTGTTTAATCGATATATAAACATGCATAACAATTTCACAAAAGACCTACACTAACCTAGAGCAGTAACGTCGTTTCCTGAGGGTGAGGTGAAGTCTAGAATGCCGTGTAACTACGTGAGCGTTCATCAAAGGTTCGTTGTTGACATGTTGGCTTGCACGGGATGTGGCATTGTTGGGTCCCTATGTCGAGAAATGTAAACAACAGCCGGTGTGTAGCCCAGGTTTAGAGTGGTCTCCTCCTCCTCCTCCTCCTTCTCCTCCTCCTCTTTTTCCTCCTCCTCCTCCTCCACTAGTCACGTTTCAAGTTCCCCACACATACTCTCATGTGTGTACCCAATCCATGCATCGCTTCCGCCCATGTGCACCTTGTCAGATTTCCGATCATACATATACCCTTGTTTGAATCAGGAAGCCTCACACGTGTACTCCATTCGTCCTTCAATTACCTTGTGTGTACATGCAATGCTCACAGTCTCACGTGTACACACATTTCACGCACACTGCAATTTATTCATTTAGACAATTTTTCCTTTTTTTTTTTATTTATTCGCAATGTTTTGACGCATGACTTCAGGAATTAAGAAGAATATAAATGAGTGTTTGAGGAAATGAGCCTTTAGATTATTCTCCAAAGCATCCCTCATATATAAATTTTATAAGAGGATTAGATCATTTTTCCCGCTTTTTAAATTAATAACTTTAGTGGCCATGAGATAAAAAAAAAAGAGTACTGGTTAAAAATGTTCATATGCTTAGTAATTAATAAAAGAATAATGAGCGTTGACGTGGCTGATGGAGCTGTGCCTGCCTGCTAATTTGTACCTCTTTTTTTTTTTTTTGAATCGGGAAAATTAGTATATTACATTTTTCATTCTTGGCATTGGACGTTTTGCATGTATGTGTGTGTGTGTGTGTGTGTGTGTGTGTGTGTGTGTGTGTGTGTATATTAACTTCGTAGGTGCGGTGAGAATCACTGGAGCGTGTGCAAGAGGAAATTACCATGATGTGTGTGTGTGTGTGTGTGTGTGTGTGTGTGTGTGTGTGTGTGTGTGTGTGCTGTCAGGAGCGAGAGGTGATTTAGCGTCCTCTTGATAGAGCTTAGGTTGAAACGCTTCCCGACTCCTGTTTGTATTAGTCCTTGCCCTTAGCGCTCCTGCCCTCCTCCTCCTCCTCTTCCTCCTCCTCCTCCTCCTCCTCCTCCTCCTCCTCCTCCTCCTCCTCCTCCTCCTCCTCCTCCTCTTCCTCCTCGTTCTTCTTATTTCCTTATTCCTTAGTTCCTTTGCTACTTTCTTTCGATTATTTCTTCCCTTTTTGTAATCTTTCCTTTATCTCTCCCTCCCTTCCTTCCTTCGTTCATGCTTCGCTTTTTATCATTTTCATTTATCTTTCCCATCTTCCTTCTTCGTTTATATGTTTTGCTTTTATCTTTCTTTCATGTTTTTTTTTCTCCCCCTTCATCGTGTCATCTTTCTCTTTCCTCTGCTTTGCTCTCTCTCTCTCTCTCTCTCTCTCTCTCTCTCTCTCTCTCTCTCTCTCTCTCTCTCTCTCTCTCTCTCTCTCTCTCTCTCTCTCTCTCTCTCTCTCTCTCTCTCTCTTTCTCTTTCTTTCACTCTATTTCCTCTCTCTCATGATGACCTTCCTCTAACGAATTCCTTCTGTGCATCCTTCAGTCCTTCCTTTCATCTTCCTCTCCTTCGCTCCATCCTTCCTTGCTTCCTTACGTCCCTCAATTTTAATATTTTCTTTCTTTTTCAACACTACAGCTTCCCTCCGGCACCTTCCTTCATCTCCTACATGCTTCACCTCTTTCCTAACCTTCCTCCCTCACTCCACAGGCACACTTTCCTCACATCTCTCCCCGCCTCCTCTCCTTCCTCCTCCCTTCCTGCCTTTTCTTCCCTCCACCAGCCGCTTACCTTCTCAACAAACTACACTCATATTTCTTTTCGTAAACATTCTCCTCTCCCTTACCATAACTCCTACAAGTCCTCCAACACTCTGCATCTCTCCCTCACTCCTTCCCTTGCGGCTTCCTACCCCCTCACCATCTCCTCTTCCTCCTCTTCTTCGACCTCTCCTTCCCACTCACCATCCTGCCCATCCTATCTTTCTCTCGCTCTGACCTTCGCCTTCTTTCGTCTCTTCTTTTGCCTTCGTCAGTAAATTTCAATCTCACCTGTGTTGAGTTTGCTGGTGGTTCTTATTTATTGCATTTTCTGTATTTGGATTTTGTTATAAGTATTTTTTTTTTTTTTTTACTGTATGACACTTTCGTTGGATGACTGATTTTTAGTAGCAGTTTTCTTATTACGTAGGAATTCCCTCTTATTTTTTTTTTCCGGGTGATTCTTTTTGTGTTTTCCTTTTCTTTTCCTCCAAGTCTTTCAGTGAGGCACAACCCACCTGTGTCGAAGCCAGTTGTGTGGACAGATGTGTGTGTGTGTGTGTGTGTGTGTGTGACGTTGCATCCTTCTTTTTGGTGGCGGAATCTGTCACATTGGTTCTTGGTTTGCATGCGACTCAGAAAGTGGTTCCAAACGTCAGGCAGAAAGCGAACGTGAATATGGATGTATCTTGACTGCCGCGTGTTGAATAGCAAGAAGGGGAGTGAACTGTCTTTGACCTCCACTTACAGCGCGGCGAAGAGAGGAAGTGGAGTAGAAAGAAGAGGAAGGGCTATCCCTGAAGCGAAGCAAGTTTCTCTACAAACACAACACAAATATTAATGTTTAGAACGAAACAAATATTTAATGGGAGGATTTCTGTTATTCTGTTTGTCCACAAGATGAGACATTTTCTTGTATTGGGAAAACACTTAGAAGGATGAGACCATGAGGAATAGGAAGAGGAGAATAGAAGGAAGAGGAGGAGGAGGAGGAGGAGGAGGAGGAGGAGGAAGGAAGAGGAGGAGGAGGAGGATGTTGTCGAAGAGGAGGTGGAAGAGGAGGAATGCGTTCTGCGCAGATATTTCAGTTAAGTCGCATTAGCACTTAACACACACACACACACACACACACACACACACACACACACACACACACACACACACACACACACACACACACACACACACACACACACACACTTATTTGGTTATGATGGTAACTACAACACTTGACTTGGAAGTGTACCAAGTAAATGTAACAATATTTTCTTACTCCCTATCCCCAAATAACTCACAAACACACACACACACACACACACACACACACACACACACACACACACACACACACACACACACACACACACACACACACACACACACACACACACACACACACACACCTTTTTCAATCTGTGCAGTGTTTGCCAGGCTGAAGTTCAAGCACAAATAATTAGCTAGTTTTTAATGTATTTCCGGGAAGTGTATTCAGAGATAAATATACCCGTTCTGCTTAAGACCACACGTCAATGCCAGCCGCCCCTTAAAATCCTGATTGGTTTGTCGAGCGGCTTTCAGATGTGGAAACGTGGCTCAAGAAATTAAATACACTTACCTTGTAGCTCAGACCACCAGATACCGGGAACCACTTCACTAGAACACGCCAGACAGTCACCCCTTTAAACCTTTGTGCTGGGTTTAAGAATGTATGTATGTATGTATGTATGAGAGAGAGAGAGAGAGAGAGAGAGAGAGAGCACTAACATTGATTACAACCAACAAAATACGCAAAATTTAGCACGCCAAGAGAGAGAGAGAGAGAGAGAGAGAGAGAGAGAGAGAGAGAGAGAGAGAGAGAGAGAGAGAGAGAGATCGTGGCTTACAACTGTATTCTGCCTCTTTTCACAAGCTTAGGTTCTCTTAGCATTAATCAAACCATTGCCGATAATCAGCCTGACTTTTGCGCGTCATAGTGAACAAAGAGGCGCACGGAAGTGGGGGGCGGGGGACCTCTCACAGCCTTCTCAGCGCAACCTAATTTTACTTACATGGAAGGAAGCGCCGTAAGAACGTGTTTGTAGTGTCACATATTAACGAGTGCAAGGAAACTTCTGAGGGGAAAGATGACTTGAAAAGAAAGAGGAAAGAAGGGAAAAGAAAGAGAAAATACAGTATACTTGGAAGCAGCCGCGAAGTTTTCCTGGGCCACATTTCAAAACATTAACTTTTTTTTTTTCATATATACATCTTTCGTTTTTTTTTTTTTTACATTCTCTTTTACTCCTTTAGCTTTCCTTGCCTTTCATGCCTTTATGCACATCCTTTTCATCTCTCTCTCTCTCTCTCTCTCTCTCTCTCTCTCTCTCTCTCTCTCTCTCTCTCTCTCTCTCATCTCTTCCCTTTAGGCAAATTGACAGAAATTAATAAAATGAGGATTTTAAAATTATCAGCTTTCAAAATTCTTCACTCACTCTCCCTTGTTTTGTACAGTTTATTGTAGAACGAATGAGAGAGAGAGAGAGAGAGAGAGAGAGAGAGAGAGAGAGAGAGAGAGAGAGAGAGAGAGAGAGAGAGAGAGAGAGTTTTAGTTGGTCTTAATTAAACACGCGATTTTTTATGTGAAATGTTAAAATATATGGTTTGATCAAATATTTACAGAATCAGAACCGAAGCGAGCAAGGACATAATTTACTAATGTTAAAAATAAATGAATAACTTTATAAACATTTCAGAGAGAGAGAGAGAGAGAGAGAGAGAGAGAGAGAGAGAGAGAGAGATTGAAGGGAGGAAGAGAATATAATTACGAAATGACCTTGTTTTCCACTTGGGCAGTAAATCTTTTCCAGCAGCAGTTTGTGTGTTTCCATTAATAATTATCAGGTTATGTAATCTTTTCATGGCTGGACACAAAATATATTGGACCTGTTTCTCTTTGTTTATACGTTGCTCTTATTTTTCATAGGTCCTTTCTAGTCCAGGAATGGTATTGCTTGTTTTAATTTATTTTAACGATATGGAGGCTGCGGTCGAATAACTTTCTCGCTTCGTTTGCCAAGGCTAAGGATTGGAAACTCATTTATCTCGACAGTGAGGCCCAGCTACTTAAATTTCCCAATAGGTGAATGGAACTTACTCTTTAATGCATATCAGCTTACTTCATGGTGTGATTCTTAAGGGAAAGCAGTACATTTTTTTTTTTGCTTCATGATCAGAAGTAAGGAAAATATGAGACACAGAGTTGTTAGTTGATGTTATGTTATCTTGATGGATTGTGAAATTTGCTAAGGGTAAATAAACAAATAGAAATTAATAAAAAAAGATGAACGGAAAGAAAGGAAAAATGTGATTCAACCTCTAATAAAGCGGGTTTCAAGGTCTATTGGAGAAAAAAAATATAGCTTTTTGCCCACGTATTCGGGAAAAGAAAAAGGGAAACGTATGGGATATCTTATTGAAAAACAGTAAATTTTGGTTGCAGTATATTCACGATAGAAAAAGGAGGGAATGTAAACTAGCGGGAATCATCAAGGCCATTCAGTGTTGTAACTTAAAAGTGGAGGTTTTTTCTCGCCGTGTAAATGAGCAATAGGTAAAGCTTTTCCGATCCTGGCCATTAATGGTTTGTTTTTGCCTTAAAGAAGATAGACGTATTAACAACTCCATGTAGTCCTCTAATGACTACTTTTTGTGGTGAGGGTGAAGTCATTCTTTTATTTTGAGGAAGGTTTTTATGCAATGGTTTGTGAATTGGTGAGGTTGAAACTTTTCTTTACTATTATTATTATCATTATTATTATTATTATTATTATTATTTTTATTATTATTATTATTATTATTATTATTATTATTATTATTATTATTATTATTATTATTTTTATTATTATTATTATGCTGATATGCTGGAAGGGAAACTGAATCACCTTTATTATCCTTGGTTGATCCTCGCCTCGGTGGACTATGAGATAATCCATAACAGCTTACAGGCGAGTAATGATGAAACAAAATATTAACTTTAAATCAGTGAAAAATGCCTTTTATATAACCATCAGCTGTGACCTATTGGCTTCTTTACAAGTGAGACCTCAGACTTTCCTCTTACCAAATCATTCTAGCAATTCTTTCAATCTTCAGTATCATAATAATACGATCAGAAAAATGCAATATAAATAGAAACTTGGATGTAAGAAACCATCAGACCAACACGGGGTTATTTCTGTGTAGGAGGTACATATTCAATTATTCACAAATCATTCCTATCTAGATGGTCTGCTTCCTACAGGGACTGCCATGGTTGAAATAGACGACTTCCTGCAGGCTTCCATAGGTTTTTTTTCATGTTGAACTTTACTTCCATTTTGTTATACTTTTTGGGATACCTCCTATCTCAAAGCCCACCCGCTAGGAAACTGTTGCCCCGAGTAAGGAAGCCCAACCTGCACTCGGACCATGGACAGGATTCGAACCCGTGCGCTTGGAGACCCCGCGGACACCAAAGCACGCATGGTTTCACTGTACCACGGCGGCCCCTTTCAGGTCTCTTGGTCATCTGGTACTTTTCTTATTAACACCTCATGTTGCCCTTGGTCAATGACGCTCTTGAAAACATATAAACATCTTTCAAAACTTCCCTATTGGTTAAAAGTGAAGATAACTATGAATTCGATATGACGTCACCAGTCAGACAGTCTTGCTCGAAGCACAGAGTTCGTGCCATCCCATATTGCTCTCTGTAATTTGGAATGCTGCTTCCACGCCACCGACTGTGTTTAACAGCTAGAATAATCTGTTCGCAACCTGCACCCACACCAGCGCCCCCGCCACGCTCACTACACCACCATCGGTACTGGCACCTGTATTCTCCTCCTACTGCTGCTGCTATCAGTCCTCCGCTTCCTTCTCCTTCTCCTCCATTTCTGTGTATATAGCGAGTAAGCAATGTGTGTGTGTGTGTGTGTGTGTGTGTGTGTGTGTGTGTGTGAGAGAGAGAGAGAGAGAGAGAGAGAGAGAGAGAGAGAGAGAGAGAGAGAGAGAGAGAGAGAGAGAGAGAGAGAGAATGCATGTCTCTGTCTAACACTCACCTGTGCAGATCGTGTACAGGTGACGAGGATAAACCAAAATCGCTTCAAAGCCTCTTTCAGGTGTGTAAAGGTATACTCTCTCTCTCTCTCTCTCTCTCTCTCTCTCTCTCTCTCTCTCTCTCTTTATTTTCTTGTGTGTTCTTTACATCGTTAGACTTTTCATTACATATTTTCTTCCGTCTTTGAAGTTTTTTTCATAATTTTTTTTCAGATTAGTGTTGCTATATGTCACGCACACGTCTGGCATCCTTCGCGTTCCTTAGTCGTTTTATCTTTGTGTGTGTGTGTGTGTGTGTGTGTGTGTGTGTGTGTGTGTGTGTGTGTGTGTGTGTGTGTGCAGTTTGTGCAGGTAGATGGTTGTATCCCTGAGTAAATCACTGAGAGAGAGAGATCATTTTTATTAATCTCTTATAGGTATGTTCATCAGGTTAACATAACTTGAGGAAGTCTGACCTGACGTAACGTAACTTAACCTAACATAACCAATGTTTTAGTTACTAGTATACCTAACATGCTAAGTAATTAAGATTATCTTTATAAGCAATCACATTTTTTTTCAGTCCTTTTAGAAATACCTCATAACTCTAGAAATGCAAATGTGAGTGTAAAATGTGCACCTTAACTCAATGAATTCAAGCGATATATATTTGAAATACACTTATTGCAGTACGTAATCTCACATGCTAATATTTTGACACGATTATAATTATGTAGTCACTTTTCTGTCTCATGATATCAAAGGAAAGTCAACATAGCGACATGACTTCCTATCGTCACTGTACATGGATGGCACCTCTTTACCTGCCTGGTGCATTGGTCAGGCCATTGGATGCTATACACTCCATATGGACGCTTCAATCTATAGGAGGCTTTGGTGAGTGCCCGCCGTTGCCACACACGTCCTGCTGATGACTTAAAATGTTTACAGCTCTCTACTGTGCTGGGAGCTTTCAACCAAAACATATTGAGTGCTGAGTGTTTGCATTGCTGTGTGTGTGTGTGTGTGTGTGTGTGTGTGTGTGTGTGTGTTATTTTCTATTTCAGAATGCTTATCTTATTAATGAACATTACTATAAATATTGTTTTATAAAGAGATAAGCCCTCATTCTCAGATTACATGTTATGTGTGTGAGAGAGAGAGAGAGAGAGAGAGAGAGAGAGAGAGAGAGAGAGAGAGAGAGAGAGAGAGAGAGAGAGAGAGAGAGAGAGCGAGAGAGAGAGAGACAGGCACAGACAGAGAAAGAGAGATAATTATTTTCTATTTCAGAATGCTTATCTTATTAATGAACATTACTATAAATATTGTTTTATAAAGAGATAAGCCCTCATTCTCAGATTACATTCAAAAGTTGTAAGTTGAAAGAGAGAGAGAGAGAGAGAGAGAGAGAGAGAGAGAGAGAGAGAGAGAGAGAGAGAGAGAGAGAGAGAGAGAGAGGATATGTGAAGATGATCCCGTAGCATTGAGGTATACTTGATGAAAAGTGTTGGGATCCGTAAAATGTGTGCGTGCTGCTTGAAGTGTGTTTAGGTGGACGCTCGTAAATAGGAGGCTGGGAAGGGACAGCTGCCAAATAAGTACTCGTGTTCAGGAGGCAGGAAGGAACAGGATTATGAAGACTCCCGTAAGTGACTAGATAGCGGGTACCGGAAAGAATATAAATCTAGTATGAGAATAGGAAGGAAGGAGGAGAAGAAACAGGAAGGTAAAGACTATCACTCTAATAAGGAAGAGGAGTATGAAGCTCTGGATGGGCAGGAAAGAAGAGAAGGTAAAGGTGAAAATTGTCACGAGAGTAAGAAACAAAAAAGAGAGAAACTTGTTGCCTATCGTGAAACCAGCAATGGAGAATTATAGACATGAGTGATGCGAAAATGGGAATGAAAAAGAAAATAAAGTAGAGGTAACAAGAAATTCCATAGGGAAAAGAAGTGTTGATGACGAGAATTTGATTGAAGTGTGAAAGTGGAAAGGAAATAGAGATACGCGTCGTACAGGCAAGGAAAATATGGACGAGAGAGAGAGAGAGAGAGAGAGAGAGAGAGAGAGAGAGAGAGAGAGAGAGAGAGAGAGAGAGAGATTACTGCCGATGTTTCTCCAGAGCAGCAAAGGAATGCGTACATATATACATACATGCATATATACATACAGAGCGATGTACAAGCCTTTTTTAAACACACACACACACACACACACACACACACACACACACACACACACACACACACACACACACACACACACACACACACACACACACACACACACACACACACACACACAGGAGGAAACAAACAAGTAAATAACAACACCAACTTTCTGGCAAACACATAAACTATAAGAGCAACACACTTTGCAACTTCTTAATTCAAGACACTTCACTTTATTGCGAATTAAGTTTTACAAATTATTACCCTCGTCGTGTGGGCGAGAGAGAGAGAGAGAGAGAGAGAGAGAGAGAGAGAGAGAGAGAGAGAGAGAGAGATTATTTACGCGGAAAAAAAATAACATGCACTGAACTTTTTACTTTGTTGGCGATACACTTGCGTAAAAATAAGCGAATTCAAAGGACCGTAATTAGTTTTAGTCGTGAAGCGGAACACGGCGCGGCGTTACTTCATGTCCACGCTAACAAAACCACTCCATTAACGTCACGTCACCTTTTTAAACACACTTAAACCCCACACCCCAAACCACAAACTGCGTCACACTACATCACCCAGTTTACGTACGCGAAAAATAGGGTAAATAAATAAACACGTGGGTCTCTTGTTTCCTGCAGACAGACTGGACACAGAGGGAGAGAGGGATTACAAGATGAATAGTGGAGATAACTCAGGCTTATCTCCTTTCACAATGTAGCTCCTGTTCATGTAGTAAACAACAGACGCTGGACACAGAACTCCATGCCTGCTTCTGTATTTCCTCCTTCCTCTGACCTGAACAATGTCATGAGAGAGGTTTTAAGGCCTTTATTGTTTACTTTGGGAATCCTATAATTTTCGATACATTTTAATTTCTTTTAATAGAATTTGATGGCTTTTTACTCGTTTATGTTGATCTTGACCGAGCATCGTCTTACACACACACACACACACACACACACACACACACACACACGAAAAAACAAGTAGGTGAGGTACTGGGAACTGACCGTGTGTGTGTGTGTGTGTGTGTGTGTGTGTGTGTGTGTTTATTTGTGAGCGGGGTATCCTGTGAGACGAGATGGCCACTGTCATATATAATCCACAAACGCATAACGCTAAATCCACCTTGACTTGCCACTGCACAGTCCACAAACACTCCTTGCTGGCTTGCTCTCTCTCTCTCTCTCTCTCTCTCTCTCTCTCTCTCTCTCTCTCTCTCTCTCTCTCTTTCTCTCTCATTATTTTCAGTTTATCTTCTGTTTTTTTGTATACTTAATGATTCGTTTTCTTCTGCTCTCCTCTCTTTCTTTTCTCTCGTAGCTTATCTTTAATCTCATCAGTTTTTTTCATCTTCTTCCACTTCCTTTTATTTTCTCTTTCTTTTAGTCTTGTATATCTCTCTCTGTCTGTCTCCTCCTCCTCCTCCTCATTCCACCCACATTTTCTTTGCATCGCTTTTTCCTACGCAATATTCCTCCTTTCTCCCTCTAATTTTCTGTTTCTCTCGTCTTCTTCCCTCCTTTGCCTTCATTCCCGCCTCTCTCATTGTAGCTCATCAAAAACGCATTACTTAACACACGAAACATAAAAAAAAAGTAGAAAAATATGAAGCCATGAATATCAAAATTGTCTGTAAGTTAAGATTGTTATCCTCTTACTAGATTATAGCTTTGTGTGTGTGTGTGTGTGTGTGTGTGTGTGTGTGTGTGTGTGTGTGTGTTGAGTGCATTTCCGTGCATTACTGGAATTATTATTGCAGCATCGTATATTTATTTATATTGTTGTTGTTGGAAAATTCAAGGTAACTTCTGCTATTTTGTATCTTTATGATGTTTATTATGGTTTCATTGCATTTTGTATGTTTATCCTTTGTGTGTGTGTGTGTGTGTGTGTGTGTGTGTGTGTGTGTGTGTGTGTGTGTGTGTGTGTGTGTGTGTGTGTACATGTATCTGTGTGTGTATTTGTATGTATTTGTATTTCTTTCCCATTATTTGCATTTTTCCTCCCTCCCTTTGTGGCGTTAATTAATCAATTTGTGTCTTTCTTCCACCTGTCTGATATTATCTTCCTCATTCCTCATCATTTGCCTCTCCTCCTTCTCCTTCTCCTCTTCCTCCTCCTCTTCTTATCATTACATTCTCTCACTGTTTCCCGCGGTTCATCACGTTCCTCAGGTAACAGGTAACTCGCCTTCACTTAATAGCTTAATAACACGTGAGGAGGAAAGAGGGGGAAGGAAGAAGGAAGGAGGAGAAAGAGATAGATTTGTATTGAGTCTAAAGCTAGTATTAGTCCCCTCATCCTATCGTCTATCTTGCGTCTCCCTGTTCTCTCTCTCTCTCTCTCTCCCCCTTTTCCTCGTTGCTTTCCTTTGTTCTATCTTTATTCCCATTCCGGGGCACATGATTGGTTTACTCCTGTTTCTTTGTGCTTCTTGGGGATTGCCTCTCCTCATGGTGTTTGCTCTGATCTCAGTTTAGTAGTAGTAATAATAGTAGTAGTAGTAGTAGTAGTAGTAGTAGTAGTAGTAGTAGTAGTAGTAGTATAGTAATGAAAGTAATAGCAGTGGTTGTAATAGCAGTACGTAATAGTGGAAGTAGCAGTGGTAATAGAAGTAGAAGTGGTAGTAATAGTAGTAGTAGTGGAAGTATTACTAGTAGTAGCAATAGCATTAGCGGAAGAGGTGATGGTGGTAAATGCAATAGGACTGTATAGAATTAGCAACATAAAACACTAAGGAAATCTGAAAGGTAAATAAGATATACAAGACAAAACCCAAACGAATAAAAGGAATAACATAAAATATGAACAGATATCGCATTTCAAACTACCAAGAGACCAACGATATGTAAATCACGAAATTCAAAACAGCATTTAATGAACCAAGAAAAAGTTAAAATCTAGACAAATAATAAAAAAGGCAAAAAATTCACACCAGCCTACAAAAAAAAAAAAAAAGCAGTAGAGATCTCCCCACTTCACTCGATTCACTTGTCTTCCATTACTCTTACCATCCACTCTGTCACACGTGTTTGTTCAGCCTTCCCGTGTAGCAGACAGGCGTGGGACACTCTTCAAAGCCGGGGCGCCCTCTGGGAATAAAAGAGAGGAGGGATTCTCGCATGCAAACCTCCCACCAGTGATGAAACTATGTAGTACCGTACCCTTCGTGGTGGTGATGGTGGTGGTCGTATCATGGGGTGTTAGGAAGGGCAAAGGTAACGAACGGTAGGATCAAGATAAAGATAATGTGTAGTAGTAGAAATAGTAGTAGTAGTGGTAGTGGTAGTAGTTGTAGTGGTAGTAGTAGTAGTAGTAGTAGTCGGAATGGGAGAATAACAACAGCAGCAGTAACAAAAGTAATGGTATTAGTAGTAGTTGTTGTTGTGGTTTTATTGATGGTCTTAGCAGAAACATACTACTACTACTACTACTACTACTACTACTACTACTACTACTACTACTCTCTACTCTCTCTCTCTCTCTCTCTCTCTCTTCTCTCTCTCTCTCTCTCTCTCTCTCTCTCTCTCTCTCTCTCTCTCTCTCTCTCTCTCTCTCTCTCTCTCTCTCTCTATCAATACTCCCTGCACGCAATCACCTTTCTAATCGCAAGAGAATTACCTCACTTCCCGACCTTTCCGCCTCCACCTTTTCTCTCTAATCCACCGAATCACACACCCTGCATCTACAACCTGCCTATCTCTTCTCCACTTGCCTTTCCTCCAGCCTTCCTCTTCCCTTCACGTCTAATAAAGGGTAGAATAAGCCTTTTAGCCTCTCCCTTCCCTCCACCACCGCCCATCTCGGATCAGAAGGAACCCCTCGTCTTTGCCTACCCCACAAAATAAAGTTGGAGTATATTCTGTCCTATTGTGAGGGACGAAATCTCCTCCTCCTCCTCCTCCTCCTCCTCCTCCTCCTCCTCCTCCTCCTCCTCTTCTTGTTCTT
The DNA here is from genome assembly GCF_017591435.1 of Portunus trituberculatus. NCBI lineage: Eukaryota > Metazoa > Arthropoda > Malacostraca > Decapoda > Portunidae > Portunus > Portunus trituberculatus. Next base: position 2,163,917 of record NC_059273.1, read on the forward strand.
TTTCTTCTTGGTCTTGTTCTTGTTGTTCTTTTCTTTTTCCTTCTTTTCCTTTTCCGTCTCCTTCTTCTCCTTCTCCTTCTTTTCCTTTTCCTTCTCCTCCTCCTTCTCCTCATCCTCCTCTTCCTTCTCCTTTTCCTCCTCCTCCTCCTCCTCCTCCTCCTTCTCCTCCTCCTCCTTCTGGCAGTAGTAGTGGAAGACAGAAAAGTAAAGACGGTAAAGAAATGAGAGAGAGAGAGAGAGAGAGAGAGAGAGAGAGAGAGAGAGAGAGAGAGAGAGAGAGAGAAAGCTAACGAGTAAAAATATTTTTGCACGAGAAATAGTCGCGCTTGGTGTGTGTGTGTGTGTGTGTGTGTGTGTGTGTGTGTGTGTGTGTGTGTGTGTGTGAAGCGCGAGCGCGCGGTACATGAGCGTGTGGTTTTATCAGTGGTAATATTCACTTTGGTCTCTCTCTCTCTCTCTCTCTCTCTCTCTCTCTCTCTCTCTCTCTCTCTCTCTCTCTCTCTCTCTCTCTCTCTCTTCATCGCCTTTCCTTTTTCCTTTTTACATCGTTCTATATATTTTTCTCTCCTTTCCTCTAATGAGACAAGGAAGGAAAAGAAGAGAACGGAAGGGAGATGAATGAGGTGAGATCAAAGGTGTTTCGAGGCTAAAGGAGAGAGAGAGAGAGAGAGAGAGAGAGAGAGAGAGAGAGAGAGAGAGAGAGAGAGAGAGAGAGAGAGATTCATGGAGAACTTGCAATATAAAGAGGGAGAGTATTAACTAATGGAAGATGAAAAGAAATGATGGAAAGCCTTTGATAAAAAAAGAAAAGGCATACAGAATAATGGCAATAATACTGATGCATGAGAAAATACAATGAGTAATTATGAATATTCGCAGAAAGTCAATTATTTTTTTAACAAATATCTGGGCTATTACTTAACAAGATCTACATAAAGGGATTGGGTGAAGATATAAAGCAAACTTACTAATAAGAAGCGTGTTAATTTCACGTTCAAAGAAAAAAGTAAAGAGGAAATACAAAATAAAAAGGAGCCAATTTAGGTTACGTAACTTACTCCTATTCGCTTGAGTCAGTGACCGGGACAAGGCGTCATAACAAAGAGCAGCATTTACCTTTCATCCTATTCACTTTCTAGCGCTACTGTCACCAAATGAACTGAACTGTTTCAGAAGCAAGGCTATGTACATAACTAAATTGTTTAAGTGTACAGTATGTTTTAGTCTATGTTACATTTGGAGGCAAAATGCTGAACAGATATTTTTCTTTAGTCCTTGATATTTAGCTGATGTCTTTTTCATTTAGAAGAATTTTAATGCATAGAAGTTAGCACCATTTATATATAAGCTATCAGTGATTCTATAAAAGTCACTTGTTATTGTGCCTTCTCTCGTGTTTAACTTACAGGTGAGGAGCTCAGCAGAAGCTTCACTAATGGTTTCCTAAAACGCGAGTCATTTTATGTGTTTTTAACAACTCTTATTTTGTAACGTGTCGAAACTTGAATATCCTTTGTCGCAATTTCTGGTCGTTGGAAATGTATAAAATAAGAGCAGTGAAGTTCAGTGAAGTTCACGTATATCTGTCTATTTATCTGTCGATATCTATTTATCAATCAATCTATCTATCTATCTATCTATCTATCTGTCTCTCTGTCTCTGTCTGTCTGTCTGTCCGTCTGTCTGTCTGTCTGTCTATCTATCTGTCTATCTATCTATCTATCTATCTATCTATCTATCTATCTATCTGTGTGTCTGTCTGTCTGTCTGTCTATCTAACTATCTATGTATCTATGTATATATCCATGTATCTATGTATCTATGTATCTATGTATCTATCTATCTGTCTGTATATCTATCTATTTATCTATATATCTATCTATCTATCTCTATCTATCTATCTATCTATCTATCTATCTATCTATCTATCTATCTCTATCTATCTATCTATCTATCTATCTATCTATCTATCTATCTATCTATCTATCTATCTATCTATCTATCTATCTATCTATCTATCTATCTATCTATCTATATATCTATATATATATATATATATATATATATATATATATATATATATATATATATATATATATATATATATATATATATATATATATATATATATATATATATATATATATATATATATATATATATATTAAAAGAGAAAAGAAAAAAAGGTAGTCTTACATACCAATTGTTATTTCACCCCATGCGCGGAAAGATATATATTGTGAAATAGTTTCGAGGGGGAAAAGCACAACGGATGCATGAAAAAAAGCAGCATGGAAATAAATGCATCATACAAACTGAACTACAGACAACAACAATGGGTCTATATTCTCCCTGCACAGACACACAGTCCGCTCCCTTGCCCCCTGCACGCGGGCGCACTCACGCACGCACATCCACCCACCCACGCACGAACACCACACACACACACACACACACACGTACCTTTTATATAAGGGAATATTTTAAATCATTTCGCTAATGCATTTTGTTATAATTGGTTACACTATTCTTTCTTTTAAATACACAACCACTCAAACATTCTCCTTCCATAGACGACAATAACAAGCCAGAGATCAATAATGAACACTCACATCTCCTTTTATAATTGAGCTCGAAAGAAGTAGAGTCAAAACAGAAAATCATCCTTTCTTCACCATTGTTTCAAATTCTAGTCCTCATCTTTCACTAACGCCGCGTCTCCCTAACATGTGATTTGGGACCTTTACGAGAACGTCACGGGTAACAAGGTCTCTGCATACCATTAAGCAAGCGCACCTGTAATCCGTGGCAGGTGTTTTACGTTGATGAAAATGCGAAGGAGATGAATGAGAGCGTCGAGAAGCTTAAGCTGCGAGCGACCATTAGTGTCACGCGAAATTCATGTTGTGTTGTAGTATTCCTATCTTGTACTTATGGATGTGTGTCTGTTTGTGTGTGTGAAGGTAGAGGGAGTGTATGATGTGTGTTGCAGAAGATTAATGTGTGGTAGACTGAGATGTGTGTGTGTGTGTGTGTGTGTGTGTGGGGGGTGCTTTTTTTATCCAAGACCAAATCTTTTCTTACCGTAATATGTCTCTCTCTCTCTCTCTCTCTCTCTCTCTCTCTCTCTCTCTCTCTCTCTCTCTCTCTCTCTCTCTCTCTCTCTCTCTCTCTCTCTCTCAATTCATCTTTCTCTCCTCCCTTTCCTGCCGTGGCCGTGTCTTTCATTCGCCTTACCTCCTTCCCTCCAGCCACCTATCTTATTACTTCCTTCATCTCCTCCCCCTCCTCTTCCTCTTCCACCTCCTCGTTTTCCTTTTCCTTTTCCTTTTCCTTATCCTTCTTTCCCTGCCATTACTTATCCTCCAAGGTTGGTGTCCTACTTCCTACCTTTTTCTTATCTTTAGTTTGTGATTTTTTATGCATATTTGCAAATGTAGAGAATGTGCAAAGTTCGAGAGAATACATTTGTGGTAGTTGGTTGAAAAGTTCCTGTGTGTGTGTGTGTGTGTGTGTGTGTGTGTGTGTGTGTGTGTGTGTGTGTGTGTGTGTGTGTGGGTGGGTGGGTGGATGGTGATAAGTGGTTGTGTAAGTGGTGTGCCACTCTTTGTCTGTCTGTCTGTCTGTCTGTCTGCCACATGGCTGTCACGTGTCTGTCACAACCTTCAGTTCCATCCTCAGAATTTCCAGCTGACTATTCATTAGCAATAATACCACTGGGAGAAACCTGGAGGTATAAACGGATTGATTTAGATTTTTACTCATTAACATTAAACAGTGTATGGAAGATTATGTGGACTTCTAGAGTTTAGTTTCCTGATGTTTGCAAAATTCTAAAGCTCTTTATTGTATCATCAAAATTATCGGAATTTTAGAAAATTTAAGTAACAAAAAAAATTGAAAATACAATTGTAAATTATGTAATTGGAATGATAGGAGATACCAACAATTATCTAAAACAAATCAGTGATATATTAAAGATTATATTGGGAATATTATTTCTCAGACCAATGAAATTTTAAGATAATTTCACTAGGCAATTTGATTCAAACAGCAAAAAATGAATAAAAATAACTTCAGATCACTCAGACAACATCAGAAATCCACCTGGAAATATGACTCATGATGACACAAGCACCGCCCATCACCCGTCACCGCTGCCCCATCAGGCCCCCTCCCATCACCTCTCTACCCTGAAGGCCACCAATCATCACTACCCTGTCACAATCCCCCCCCTCTCCCCTGCCCCGCCACCCATCATCTGATACCGCCACCCATCGCCGCCCATCACCGCCCATCACCCTCCATTACTGCTCCACGTGACGATGGGATTGATCCAGGAATTATTGAAAATATATGTACAGGACAGATTTTAGCGTTTTATTTTAGTGGATCCGTCAGCGAGAGAGAGAGAGAGAGAGAGAGAGAGAGAGAGAGAGAGAGAGAGAGAGAGAGAGAGAGAGAGAGAGAGAAAGGTAAATTTCCTGTGTGTGAGTGTGTATGTGTGTGTGTGTGTGTGTGTGTGTGTGTGTGTGTGTGTGTGTGTGTGTGTGTGTGTGTGTGCGTTAAAAGGTTGATGAAGAGGCTAACAGGAGTAACTGGAAGCGCTGATTGACAGACACGCGCAGACTGACAGGTGAACAGAGAGGGAGGGAAACAGCTCCTGGAAAAAATATCTACATCTGTACCAGTATGGAGGGAGTTAAATTGAGATACAAGAATAGATTGACTGAGTGATGGATAGTTATAACATTCTGGATAAACATTGTCTTAGTAGTATTTTCTCATGCAGGAATTAAAAGGTTTTCGTGAATTTCCCGGCACAGAAGCAGGTGATTAAACAGAATGATCAAATTTCCGTTTTTTTTTTTTTCTTCTTTTTCATATATTTCTATTTCCTGTGTTGATCGTGCTACCCGCCATGAATGCTGATTGGCTCGCGCGGAGATGCTGTGCCGTGATTGGTCGATAACTCCTTACTGCGTGCAAGGCTAGGTCAACACACCTGCACACCTGCCTGCCTCCCCTCCACCTGTCGCACACAGCATTGCTCGGCACACTAAATATTTTCAAGGTCACTTATTATTTATACCATGTTTCAATACTTTCCCATTTTTTAACGGGGAACTGTGAGGTGTGGCGATGAGCACAAAGGGTTTGGTCCCAATTTTTTTTCATGCGGTGTAATAAAGAAGTTAGTGTCCGTGAGTACCAGTCTTTCAGCCCGTCAGCCCGCCAGCCCGTGATCATGGGCCCTCCATACCAGCTGACGCCAGACTAACTTATCTGTCCATCCATGCTTCAGGAACTGGGGTGAAAGAATGCGTTCCTGAGTGAAGTATTGACAAGACGGTTGTGGGGATATGAAGGATGCTGCAGTATTGCATTGTATGGCAAGAGTACATGATCAATTCACATCAAGCTTCATGTACTGTACACTCAACCTAAAAACTCCCCCCAATCTGTATGTAGCCATCATCTCGAGATACAAGAACGAAAACTTTTGAAACGTCTCATCCTGGAGGTCTTGAGTGTATTTCAGAAGAATTCAATTGAGTTTAAGTGATTAATAAAAACACAAGTGTTGATACGTAAATTATCTTTATTTCCAGCGTTTTGGCTCAGAAACCATGCCATTGTCAAGATGTGGACAAATAACAGCGTGTGAAGCACTATATGTATATACGTACAAATACGTAAAGATCAAACAAGGTATTTAAAAATTATTCAAAAGATATGGAGGGCAGAATAAACAATTATCAAATTTAGATTATTCTGTACTTGCAAATATAGTACATATTCAGTGCTGTAAATTACCATTGTTTTTTTTATTATTATGCGGTGCAGTGCTTGGCCTGCACGCTGTTTGTGCGTTCTAATCTGGCTTTCTGCTGTCTCATGAGAGAGACGTCACTTCCCTGTGAGCCAACAACTCTAGCCGGTGCGTCGTGATATTTCTGTGCTGCGCCGTGACTCGCTCCGTTTCCATTTACTTAAATAACGTTCTTCATTATGTTTCCTAATACCAAAATGGACATGGCAGGTTATAAAGCGAAAAGAAGACGAATGATAAACAATTAAAAGGTTTCGCACACACACACACACACACACACACACACACACACACACACACACACACACACACACACACACACACACACACACACACATGCTCATCACTCATGCTGTCCTCGAGAATAAACCGAGGCGACCTTCACGGCAGAATTAAACACGTCTGAAACACGTCCTCTTCCGCACACCAATTACGGATAAGTGAGCGAACCCGCGCCGAGCCGCTGCTCTGAATATCCACAAATATCATTCCATCCTGGGCTGGCGCAATGGCGGGATTACAGGGGAGAGAGGAGGAGTGTGTGTGTGTGTGTGTGTGTGTGTGTGTGTGTGTGTGTGTGTGTGTGTGTGTGTGAGTGTGCGCTCGCGAAAGGGTGACTCTCTGTCCGTTCAACTCGATGGGACTCAAACGCGACACCAATTTCGAAAGGACGGACAGAAATGCATTTGATTATCATTGTTTTCCGTGTGTGTGTGTGTGTGTGTGTGTGTGTGTGTGTGTGTGTGTGTGTGTGTGTGTGTGCGAGCGCTAACGTCACATATGTTGGATTAGCTTGAATAATCAAAACTTAATCGCCAAGTTACTGGAAAGAGAAAATGAAATGAGACAAATGTTATCGAGTGAAACAAAAAAGAGAAAAGAAACGAGAGAGAGAGAGAGAGAGAGAGAGAGAGAGAGAGAGAGAGAGAGAGAGAGAGAGAGAAAGGTGAGCGTCAATTATTCCAAAGCTAAAAAACAACGGAAAAAGTGGAGTGATTTAACTTACAGCGAAACATGTTCTTGTCTTATTATTCTAACAGGAAAATCTTTCGCTTACAGAACTTTGATAGTCTTCGACCGCTATCATTACGACACACTCATAAACACACACACACACACACACACACACACACACACACACACACACACACACACACACACACACACACACACACACACACACACACACACACATGTTTCTATTTCCCACAAGTATACCATTAACATTTCTCTTCTTTTCTCTAATAAATTAATTACGTTTCCCAGACTTTCATTACTAGCGTCAAGGACATCAAGATCGAGAGAAAGAGGGAAAAAAGGGAGAAATTGAAAGGTACCCGAGATTCTTGTCGCTACATGAACGCGAATGTCAAAACGAGGGGAGGAAAAATGAGTGCATTGAATGAGGAAGACAAACAAAAAGCGAGGGAAAATGATGAGAGAGAAAGAGAGAGGGAAGTAAAATGAAGGGAGAGGAGGAGGAAGAGAAGGAAGAGAAGCAGAAGGAGGATAAAGGCAAGGATATGAGGGTAGAAAACAATGAAGGTAAGAGCAGGAATGTGACACGATAATGGCAGGATGAGAAGGGAGGCGAGCCAAGGTCATAAGGTCAGGTGGGAGAGGCTAATGTCAGGTGAAGGGAGGTAAAGGTCAGACGCAGCCCGCAGGTCGTCTGGGGTCACGGCGGCCTCATGGGTGTTGGAGGCACGCGCCGGGAAGATAAACAGACGCACGATGGAAATAAATAAATGGAGAGAGAGAGAGAGAGAGAGAGAGAGAGAGAGAGAGAGAGAGAGAGAGAGAGAGAGAGAGAGAGAGAGAGAGAAGGACGGGCAGAGACAGACAGATAAAATAAATAACAGGCAGACGATGAGAGAGCAACGGACATTGAGATACACAGACAGACAGACAGACGGGCAAAGAGAAAGAGTTACATATACAGACAGAAAAGTAAACCTATAATTAAATTAACAAAAGCAAACACATAGACACATAGATAGAAGAGAAGAAATAAGGATACGAACAAACACACACACACACACACACACACACACACACACAGAGAGAGAGAGAGAGAGAGAGAGAGAGAGAGAGAGAGAGAGAGAGAGAGAGAGAGAGAGAGAGAGAGAGAATAGTTATAAAGATACCAGAGAAAACAGACAACAGGCAGGCAAGTAGACAAGAGTTGAAGTTTATGATAATTCTAAAGGATACAATGGAACAGGTCTTAAAAATATGACTCTGCTGGAAATCGACGCTTCCTCGCCACTCTTCCTGCCAAAATTGCTCTTGTTTTTCTTCTCTCTCGCTTTTTTTTGTCTTCCTCCTCACTGCTTTGGCTTTTAGATATGAATTCCTGCTCTTTTGCCTTCCTCTTCCTCCTCCTCCTCCTCCTCCTCCTCCTCCTCCTCCTCCTCCTCCTCCTCCTCCTCCTCCTCCTCCTCCTCCTCCTCCTCCTCCTCCACTTTCTCTTCCTTCTCTTTCTTTCCCTCCTCCTCCTCCTCCTCCTCCTCCTCCTCCTCCTCCTCCTCCTCCTCCTCCTCCTCCTCCTCCGTCTTCAATATCATAACTTCGCTCTTCTATCTTATTTTTTTTTCTTTCTGCTTTTCTATTCCACTGTGTTGCTTCTCATCCTCCTCTTTCTCCTCTTCCCCTCCTCCTCCTCCGTGCACCAAAGACCAAAGATATCTTGGTGAAATTAACCCCAAAGACACAGACTGGTTGTGCGTTTGACATTAGCAGCAGCAGTAG
>NC_059273.1:2175000-2180000 GCF_017591435.1 Portunus trituberculatus
AGAGAGAGAGAGAGGACAGCAGTATAAGCCCATTCCAGTTTTCTTAGCTGTAAATCACATAAACAAAGAAAGGAGGAAATGTTATGGCGGAGGAAGGGAGGAAGGAGTTAAAAAGAAGAAATGGGAAGAGGTAAAGAGAAGAGGAAGAGGAGGAAGGAGGAAGGAGATGAGGAAGAAGGGAAGAGAGGATGAGGAGGATGAGGGAAGAAGAAAAAGAGAGGAAAAAGACTGAGATGAAATGGAAGAAGAAAAGAGGATGAGGGAGAAAGATGAAGAGGAAGAAAGGCTAAAGAAAATGAAATAGGAGTGGCAAGAGGAAAAGTGGATAAAAATAGGAAAGAAGGGAAGAGTAAAAGAGGATAAAGAGAGTGGAGAGAAAGAAAGAATAAAGAGAACGAAAGAAGAGGAAGAAGTTAGAGAGAAAGACTAAACAAGGAACAGGAGAGAAGGTTCTAGGAGATGAGTGACGAGGGAGAAGGAAGGAGAAGAAGATAAGGGGAATGTGATGATGTAGGAGAGGAGGCGGTGAAGGGGAATTTAACTGGTGGTGAGAGTGGTGGTGAGGGCGAAGTTCTGTAAGTGGTGTCGGAGGGTGATGGGGTTTTGATGGTGATGGAAGTGACGAAGTGGTGAGTGGAGAGGATTAAGTGGTGATAGTGATGCTGGGGAGAAAAAAAAAAAAGGATATGGAAAGAAGATAGGAAAGTCAATGAACAGAGAGACAAGTAAATAAGAAGAAACAAAAGAAATTTATAATGTAACGTGAAATAGATGAACAGTGAATAAATTAAAGTAAAGAAAACGTTATCCCTTTCTGAAGTCATAAACCTGATGATGATAATGATGCTTATGATAAAAGAAGATAAGACAAATAGATTACCGAAAAAAGTAGAAAAAAGGCAAGACAAAACTTTCATTAGAGTAACATATAACTAGACATCATTGAATTTAGAAACCATTATCCTTCACTAAAATCGTGGAACTGATGATGATGATAGTGGGCGTTTGCAAAGAAGCCAAGACAAACCAGATTAATAACCAAACAGACAAAGAAACATATATACGTAAGAAATGAACACCAGATGAAGATAGGTAATGAAACCTTTACCCTCTTTATCCTTTACTTAAATCTCTGAGGTAATGATGATAGTCCAGCTGGTGAAGGAACATTTGGGTTAGTAGGTCAGTTCCTAAGAGCATCATTGTCGCTGTTCCTTTTCGCCTTCTCGTTATTATATCTGAGAAATGAGGACAGTAGAGAGGAGGAAGGGATAATGAAAGATGGGAGGCTGTGTTGGCCAGTAATAGGGAAGAGGAACGAGATGAAAGGTGAGAGAAAAGGAAGGAAAGGAGAGAAAGAGAGAGGACAGAAAAAAAGTAGGAATAGTGAAATAAATACGAAGATGAAGGGGATAATAATAGGAAATAGGGATGCTGCAGAATATACAAGAAGAAAAAATGGTTAAAAGAAAGGAGCTAGGAGGAGAATAAAGAAAACTGAGCAAAGGGGATGAGAAACAGGTAGGAAAAGGAGACAGGAAGAAAGAAGGAAATTACGAGAGGTATTGAAAAAGAAAAGAAAAATAAGAGTTAAGGATATTGGTGGTGAAGTTGTTAAAAGAGAAGGAAAGAAATGAAGAGCAAGAGGAAGGAGACGAGAGGAAAAAGAAAAGAAGAAGAAAAGGAAAACTCGTTATCTTTTAGTTTCAATCCTGTTGTTGTGTACGTACGTTTCATTTCTGGTCCATTCATTTCAGATATTCCTTTAAGTGTGTGTGTGTGTGTGTGTGTGTGTGTGTGTGTGTGTGTACGTTTTTTTCCAGCTTTTGTTTGCCTTCTTTTGCAGATAATATCTCACTTTTTCTTAATTAGTTTAATGTACTGAAAAATCCATTGAATCTTCTTTAATCAAGCAAAGTAGGTGAGACAAAGTGATCCACGAAACCATTGAAAAATATGCCTGTTATAGATGGAAAATATATAAAGAGAGCAAAGGAGAAAAAAACGAGGGAAGAAAAGGATCAAAGAAATATACACTCTCGCTTGAAATAAAAGTAATAACGGAAATATATGAAAGAATAATAAAAGTAAAGAAAACGACAATGCTGAAGGGAAGAGAAAGTGAAGAACACATGACTTGGAAAATAAGTAATGCATAGTAATAAGAATCTTTAAAGAATCACTTTGGAAGCAAACAAAGAGATTAGGAGGTAGAAAATGAATTGAAAATGTTGAAAGAAGAACAAAAGAAGAAGAAGAAGAAGAGAAGAGGAAAATGTTGATGGTGATAAAAAAGATAATAGTGATGATATTTATGATGTAGTAGTAGTAGTAGTAGTAGTAGTAGTAGTAGTAGTAGTAGTAGTAGTAGTAGTAATAGAAAAAAGAGAAGGAGGAGGAGAAGAAGAAGGAGGGAAAGAATGAGAAAGAAGAGAGAAAAAAAATAGAGGAGGAAAAAAAAAGTAATGGAAAAAGATGAAGAAGGAGAACAAGAAAACGAAAATGAAAAAATGAGAAGGAGGAAGAGAAAGGAAGGATAAGAAAACAAAAATGCAAAAAGAAAATGAAAGAGAAGGCTGCAGAAGAAGAAGAAGAAGAAGAAATAGAAGAATAAGGAGAACAGTAACACGAATAAGAACAAGAACAAGAAAAACAAGAAAAAAGAAAAAGAAGTAGAAGAAATAGAAGTAGAGGAAGTAGAAATACAAGTAGTAGTAGTAGTAGTAGGAGTAGTAGTAGAGTATGAGGATGAGGCTGAATCAGAAGGTGTGGCAGAAGGCAGAATATTGTGTCGGGGGCAGGAGTCTTCAATACCAGACGTTTCCTTGAGGAGCTGGGCTATGTGGAGGAGAGAGAGAGAGAGAGAGAGAGAGGGGGTGAGGGAGGGGAAAGGGGCTTGATATGAACCGCTGCGAGGGGATGAGGGGATTGGAGGAGGGAGGAAAGGAGGGGAGTTCATTATGAGAAAGGAGGGCGTGGAGCCAGAGGGTTAAGGAAGGAGGACGGAAAGGAGAAGGAAGGAGAGAGTACGAAGGAAAGGGAGAAGGAAGGAAGGAAGAAAATTTACTCATGAAGGGGTGGAAGGAGAGTAGAACCTTCTATGTGAGGACATTCATGGATTTCTGTGGACTTTGAGTGGAGGAAGAGGGAGAATAAAGGAGAGGGAGGAGGAGGAGGAGGAGGAGCTATAGAAGGATGAGTAAGGACTGAGAGAAGGTAATAGTGGAAGAAGAATAAAAAAAAGCGGGAAAGAGGAATAATAAGAGAAAGGATATAGAAGAGTAAGAGAAGGAAGAGGTAGAAAATATAGAGAAGAAAGAAAAATATACGGAGAAAGAGAAGTAGGAAAACAGAAGAGAAAAAGTAACAAAAGCGAAGTGAAGAGTACGAAGAGAAAGAGAAAAAACAATAGAAGGGAGAGGAAAAGCGGGAGATGTGTAAGGAGGAATAATAGGAGAGAAATAGAAGAAAGGGGAACTGGTAGAGGGGGATGAGGTAGGAGAAGGAAGACAGGGGGGCAGTGGGGCGTGGTGGCAGTGGTTAGGGAATAATTATGCGGCGTGGTGAAGTGCCAGAATGGAGCTGAGTGTGAAGAGGACAGGAGGAGGAAGGAGAGTGATGGGTGGGGAAAACTGATGGTGGGCAGAAGAGTGGAAGAGAGAGAGAGAGAGAGAGAGAGAGAGAGAGAGAGAGAGAGAGAGAGAGAGAGAGAGAGAGTGGGTATGATTTATTTGAGATCGTAATTATCGAAGGAGCGGAGATATTCATGTTTCGTTATAATCTTTGAAGTCAGGAAGTGCGAATAACAGACAGGCAGACAGACAGACTGACTGACAGACTGACTGACAAGCACACACACTGACGCACTGATTTTTCTCATTTTTCCATCCAGAAATGAAATAATTATTTTCCGGAATTCTTATTTCCTATTTTAACTGTCATTCTTAATTTTCTTTTCCTTAACCGGCTTTGTTGCTTGGATTTCTCTTTCTCATTCTCTCTCTCTTTCTGTCTGTCTCTCTTTCTCTCTCTCTCTCTCTCTCTCTCTCTCTCTCTCTCTCTCTCTCTCTCTCTCTCTCTCTTTCTTTCTTTCTTTCTTTCTTTCTTTCTTTCTTTCTCTCTCTCTCTCTCTCTCTCTCTCTCTCTCTCTCTCTCTCTCTCTCTCTCTCTCTCTCTCTCTCTCTCTCTCTCTCTCTCTCTCTCTCTCTCTCTCTCTCTCTCTCTCTCTCTTTTCCTGGTATACTTAAAACTCACATTAGTTTTTCTCGTTGTTGGCAAATTCTACGAAATATTGGCTCCTGAATTTGAAATGTCAATAAATATTATCGTAACAAAACAAACGACTTGTCAGCAAACGTTTTTTTTTTTACGATCACGAATGTTTATACAACCTCATAAATCTTTACCTCTGGTTTGCTTTGAGGTTGAAATATTCCTGCCCTACTTTTGATCCTGTTTCCTCTTTTTGTGTGTGATTTCTGTGCTACCGGTTTTGTGGGTGTGATGTGATGGATGCGCTAAATGTTTGTCTGTCTCTGGTGTGATAAGTTGCTGTGGAAATATGAAGATGAATAACATATAGCGGTAAGATAGAAGAGAAATTGTACATTAAGAGCAGAATAGCTAAAGGGGTGCTGGAAGTAAGCCTGTACGTTATCCTCTTTAAGGAAAATGGGAGATGTAAAAAAGAGTGACGCTTGTAAACTTGTCACGATTAGCACTCAGGATAGAATAATGAATAGTGGGTTACAGCTTGAGAGGTCAGATTTAATAGGTAGGAGATAATTGGTTTCATACAGTAATTGTCAAGTGTAGACGTAACAGCTTCTTGCAGCATCACTTACTTTATTGTTATCATCCCTGTACGTGTTTAAAGAATATAGCTGACCATATCTACCTATCATTCCTCCTTATGAAATCTAATCATCTAAACACGTCTATATTTCCTTGGCTCTCACTGCATGATTACTGATTCTGTTCCAGTCATGTGCACCTTCATT
>NC_059273.1:2185000-2222500 GCF_017591435.1 Portunus trituberculatus
ATTTTACTGCCTTGGGGTCAATTTGGAGTGAAGGGAGATGGGAGGGTGGTGAGGGGAGATAAAAGGGAGAGAAGAAGGTCTGATAGGGTGAAGAGGGGAAAAGAAAAGCCGGATTCGGTTTTTTTTAGTCTGTGTTCCTTTTAAACCGCAGTGACTTTTGTTTCTGAAGAGCTTATCTTCTTGTTCTTATTTTTCTCTTTTTCTACTTTGTTTTAATATTTTTGTTCTATTTTTCTCTTTCTTCCGTTTTTTTTTTTCATCCTGTCCTTTCCTTTCTTGATATTTTGTCTCGTGTTCTCTTTCTTTCTCTTTCCTGTCTCTTTTCATTCTCTCCTCTCACTTGTACTTGCTCTTCCCTCTCTTCCTGACTCTTTCCATTCTCTCCTCTCCTTTCTTTCTATATACCCTCCTCTCTGTCTCCTCTTCGTCCTCCCTCCCTCAGGATACAGACTCCTTCGGGACGTCAAGGCGGGCGGCGAGCAGGTGTCAGCGGGCCATTACATCGTCGAAAAGTGTGTTGTTACTTGGAACAGGCTCAGTCCATACACGTTTTGTCTTTACAGAAATGTCAGTACATTATATAATTCATCTTCATTGTGTTGTAAACTTAATAAGCTTCCCTTTACGTAACTCGCTTTTTCTCCGTTTTAAAATCCATATTAATTTTTTTTTTCCGCCTTAATACTGATTTTAAATTTATTCACGACCACGCAGTTAGTCTTCATTGTGCCGCACGCTGAGCTAATTTAACTTAAGTCAGTTTTTATCTCGTGTAGTCTACCTCCATTTTCTCACCTACCATCCCAGCGCTGCCCCCTTTCAGGAATCGCATAATAGCCCGCCACTTCACTTTGTTCAGAGCACCGCCGGGGTCTTCACGCTTGCGGTACTTCACGTCACTCAATTAACTTTCCCGAGGAGGGCCGGCACGCTGTGGGCTACAAAACAATATTAATAAAAATAGATAATTATGCTAAACAAAAGACTTCATGCGGGAATTTTATATTTTCGAACTCATCAACATCCGGTAAAAAGCATCGGGGGAAATAATTAGCATGTGATTGGTAGTGGAATCACGCATGGCGGTCGACGGTCGCTGGCTAGGTCCTGTATGAGCGGTCACTGCGGTGCCATAACCTCACTGCCTGCGACGGAACAAATATTTATCCCAAGAACCGCATAATATTTCCGAAGAATAAAGTGGTGGCTGTTAGCTTAGCATGCAAACAGTTTTACGAGGCACACGTCTGAAATATCTGTTCGTTCCTTGATTTTTATTAAAGTTTAGCATCTGCGGTAGCACTTCACCCTCCTCGGAGAGATGAAATGCACAAACAAGCAGTACAAGTCGCCAAAGAAACTCCCCTTATTGCCTGCCAGCCTCTTATTGCATTTTAGCCAATATACGACATGATTGCTCCTCCTACAAGACAACACACACACACACACACACACACACACACACACACACACACACACACACACACACACACACACACACACACAAAATCTCACCACCCTATCTTTCCGGTTCACTTCATTCTCATACTCTCTCTCTCTCTCTCTCTCTCTCTCTCTCTCTCTCTCTCTCTCTCTCTCTCTCTCTCTCTCTCTCTCTCTCTCTCTCTCTCTCCCCAAGCCTCACCACAAGAGCTTTAAAATCTGAATGCCATCCTATTTCTGACTTGATACTAGCGACACTATCCACAACACACCTTCACTTTTATGTGTCTGTTTTCTCGCCCTACTTTTACGACTACTTTATCCCCAGCGGCGACCTTTCCTTGTGAGCCGGTGGTGGTAGAGGCGTGTTAGGTAAGGCTGGTGACGCCCTTGATCTTCCTTCTCGCTTGAGTGAGATTTAATTAGCCTGACATTTCCTCTGTCACCTCTTCTTCCAACTTCTTTTCTGCTCTCTCTCTCTCTCTCTCTCTCTCTCTCTCTCTCTCTCTCTCTCTCTCTCTCTCTCTCTCTCTCTCTCTCTCTCTCTCTCTCTCTCTCTCTCTCTCTCTCTCTCTCTCTCTCTCTCTCTCTCTCTCTCTCTCTCTCTCTCTCTCTCTCTCTCTTCCTGTCATCACATTCGTCAAAATTTTCACGTTTTCTCTTTCCTCCACCTACTCTTTTTCCTCCTCCTCTTCCTATCCTTTTCCTTCATTTTTCTCTCATCTCTCCTCTTCCTCTCCCAGCTTCTTCTAATCCAGCTCTTGTTACTTTTCTTCCATCTTTATCCTTGCCATGCGTTCAACTTTTTTTTTTTTTTCTGTTTCAAACCTTTGTCCACCTTCTATTTCTCTTTTTCTCCTCCTAATCCTTTCGCCTTCCTCATCCTCCTTGGCTCCTTCATTCAGACCCTCACCGTTCCTTCAATATACATTTTCCACCACACACGTCTCTGCCTTGCCTTCCACGTCTTCCCATGCTTGAATAATGAACAAGTGACAAGCTTAATGGCAGACAGTAACATTTAAAACGCCAAGTAGCTTCTTTAGTCTCTTCTACGTAAACATGACTCATCTCTTTCTGTTGTCTTCCCTTACCTGTCCCTCCTACCCATCGTCTCCCCTCACCTGCGTTCCCTCGTATATCCAACTTTCTTCCCTCACTCTGCCTGCCTGCTAGCTAATCCCTTATTTTTTTCTGTGTCCACTCCCTTTACCTTCTCCCTCCTCTCTCTCATCTCTCTCTCTCTCTCTCTCTCTCTCTCTCTCTCTCTCTCTCTCTCTCTCTCTCTGTCTTTTTTTTCCTTCCTTTTTTTTCTGTTTTGTACCTAATCTCTTTCCTTCGTTTTCTTTTAGTATTTTTTTTCACTCGTTGGTTTCCTGTGTGTGTGTGTGTGTGTGTGTGTGTGTGTGTGTGTGTGTGTGTGTGTGTGTGTGTGTGTGTGTGTGTGTGTGTGTGTGTGTGTGTGTGTGTGTGTGTCTCTCTCTCTCTCTCTCTCTCTCTCTCTCTCTCTCTCTCTCTCTCTCTCTCTCTCTCTCTCTCTCTCTCTCTCTCTCTCTCTCTCTCTCTCTCTCTCTCTGTGTGACGCCATCAGTTGTTCTTGTTAAAACTCTGTCGATGTCGCCGCGCCAAGACAGAAACTATAAGGCGGAACTTACGAGCGAGGCTGACACAACCGTTCCTGGACCTGCGTCGAATGTCGAATTAAGTTGCGCCTCCGCCATCACTTTCATCCACTTTCACCATTCCATCTCTCTCTCTCTCTCTCTCTCTCTCTCTCTCTCTCTCTCTCTCTCTCTCTCTCTCTCTCTCTCTCTCTCTCTCTCTCTCTCTTTCGTTCTCCTTAACTCTTTTGTCTGTCTCGTTGTCTGCTTGTTCTGTCCTTGACTCCTTGTAACTTTTCTGTTTCCTTTTTTAGATGGCTGGTTCTCTCTCTCTCTCTCTCTCTCTCTCTCTCTCTCTCTCTCTCTCTCTCTCTCTCTCTCTCTCTCTCTCTCTCTCTCTCTCTCTCCCTGCCTTCCTTATCTCCATCTGATACTGTCTCGGAGGCTCATTCTTTACCTGTCAGTTTGACCTATCTCTCCCTGTCTGTCTACCTGCTCTCTCTCTCTCTCTCTCTCTCTCTCTCTCTCTCTCTCTCTCTCTCTCTCTCTCTCTCTCTCTCTCTCTCTCACGACGTTCTCGATGTGGCAATCCGCGAAACATTTGGACCGAAAATGCTTCGAGTGAGACATACCGAAGCTTCGCCGCTGTGTGACCTGTCATGCGTCCCGGGGACGGAGGTGGGAGAGAATGGGAAGAGAAGAGAACAAGTGAGAGAATAGGAAGACCAGAAATGGATAAGAGAATGGAAGAGAAGAGAAGAAGAAGGAATGGGAAGAGAAGGAAAAGGATAATGGGAAGAGATGGAAGGAGAGAATGGAAGAGAGGAGCACACAGAAGAGAGAGAACGGGATGATAAGAGAACAGAAGAGGAATTGGGAATAGAAGAGAATGAAAAAGAAAATCGGAAAACAAGAGAACGAAGGAGATTGGGAAAAAAAGAGAACGAATGAGGGAATGGGAAAAGAAGAAATAGAAGAAGACCATGGGAAGAGAAAAGAAGGAAGGAGAGAATAAAAAGAGAAGAGAATAAAGGAGAGAATGGGAAGAGGAGATAATGAATGAGAGAGAAGAGGAAGAGAAGAGAAGGAAGGAGAGCATGTGAAAAGAAGAAAGAAGAAAAATAGGAATGGAGAGATAAGAGAAATGAAAGAAAGAGACAAAGAGGAGAAAGAGAAAAGAAAAGAATGGGAGAGAGAGAGAGAGAGAGAGAGAGAGAGAGAGAGAGAGAGAGAGAGAGAGAGAGAGAGAGAGAGAGAGAGAGAGAGAAAGGAGAATGAAGGGAGAAAGGAGATATAAGAGAATGAAAGAAGAAAGACAAGAGGAGGAGGGAAAGCCATAAAAGAGAAAGAAAGAGGAATGGAGGAGAAGAGAAGGGAAAAGAGAAGAAAAAGAAACATTATTGAAAAGAAGAATAGAAAGAGTAATGAAAAGATGGGAAAACGAGAGAGAGAGAGAGAGAGAGAGAGAGAGAGAGAGAGAGAGAGAGAGAGAGAGAGAGAGAGAGAGAGAGAGAGAGAGAGAGAGATGAAGGGTGGATGAAGAGGGTGGAAAGAAATAAAAGATTGGACGAAAGAGGGTTTAGGAGAGAGAAAAAGAGGAAAGGCGAAATAAAAGGAGGTTTTCAGAGGGAGGGAATAAATAGAAGAGAGGAAGAGAAAGCAGAAGGAAAGTAGAAAGAGACGAGAGAAGGAGGTGAAAGAGAATAGGTGAAGAAGATGAAGGGAAAAGGAAAGCTGAGGTAAAGGAGAGGTAGAATGAAATAAGAGAAATAGTGAGAAAGAAGGAGAAAAAGTAGGAAATCAAAAAAGAAAAAGGATAATGGGAAGAGATGGAAGGAGAGAATGGGAAGAGAGGAGGATGATAAGAGAACAGAAGAGGAATAAGAATAGAAGAGAATGAAAAGAAAATCGGAAAACAAGAGATCGAAGGAGATTGGGAAAAAAAGAGAACGAATGAGAGAATGGGAAAAGAAGAAATAGAAGAAGAGCATGGGAAGATAAAAGAAGGAAGGAGAGAATAAAAAGAGAAGAGGAACGAAGAGGACGAAAGTAAAAGAAAAAGAGGAGAAATAAACAAAGAGGAGAAAGAAAGATAGAGAACGAGAAAATAGAGAGAGAGAGAGAGAGAGAGAGAGAGAGAGAGAGAGAGAGAGAGAGAGAGAGAGAGAGAGAGAGAGAGAGAGAGAGAATGGAGGAAACGGAGGAGCCTGGGGATGAGAGAGGAAAGTTGGAGGTGACAGTGAAGGAGTTGAGGAGGGAGAAAGGGATGGGAGGGAGAGAGGAAACTAGGAAAGAGGGAGAGGGGAGAGAAGGGAGGAAGGAAAGAAAGTATTGGGGTGAGAGATTTTAATAATGGAGGGAATCTGGTACGGGAGGAGGAAGAGATAAATGGAGGGAAAATCCTTTGAAGAGAGAGAGAGAGAGAGAGAGAGAGAGAGAGAGAGAGAGAGAGAGAGAGAGAGAACTAATAGTATCTACTAAATAACGGGAAAAAAAGTATGTGACAAGAACAGCGTTGCAAATTATTTTTTTCTCCTCCTCCTCCTCCTCCTTTTCCTCTTCCTCTTCCTCTTCCTCTTACTCCTCCTCGTTCTCGTCCTCTTCCTAATTCTCGTCTTTCTCCTCCTCCTTGTGCTCCTCTTCCCCCTCCTCCTCCTTCTCCGGGACCTCCTCCTCTTTCTCCTCGTCCTCGTCCTCGTCCTCGTCCTCCTCCTCCTCCTCCTCCTCCTCCTCCTCCTCCTCCTCCTCCTAATTCTGGTTTCTGGCGACAGCGAGCCTAATGACTGCAATCTCCGGCCACCACCCACTTAGGCCTCTCTCTCTCTCTCTCTCTCTCTCTCTCTCTCTCTCTCTCTCTCTCTCTCTCTCTCTCTCTCTCTCTCTCTACAATTTATTTATTATGAAACTCTTGTCGTTCTATCTCTTCCTCCTCGTCTTCTTCCTGTTTCTTCCATATTTTCTTTTTCCTTTTTCCCACTCTCTCTTATCATTTATTTGTTATTTTATTTAATCCCAGTAATAACTATCATCTGTTTACCATTCCTTCCTTTCTCAATTATTTTTGTTATCTTCTGTTTGTCTTGTTTTGTTATCGTTTCTTTAATTCTGTTTGTTTTTTTCTTAGAGTTGTGTTTTTTTCCCTTTCCCGTTTGTTTTTTTAGTACAATTTTATTCAATCTGTCGTTAAAGTGTTTTTTTTTTGTCTTATTTCAATTTCATCTTTATTTCTTACTTCTTTTCTTTTTTCTCTATATTTTCTTTTTCCTACTTAACGTCAGCATGTTTTTTTTTTCCCTCTGTTTATCTCTCCATCTCCTCCTTCCATTTTTATTTTTACTCCTCCTGACCCTGAATTTTTTTTTTCTCTTCTCCATTTTCTCTTAATTTCTTCCTTCTTCCCATCTCATTTTTTCCTTTCCTCTCTTAAACTTTACCTCCCACCATTCATTTTTTTCCTTTTTCTTTTCCTTGTTTTTTTTTCCCTGACCTGTCTTAGACCTTCCCTCCCAACCCCTTGTTCCCTTTATCCTTTTTCCACTTTTTTCCTCTTTTCTATCTAATACCTTAACTTCAGCTTTTCATTTTTCCTCTCTCTCTCTCTCTCTCTCTCTCTCTCTCTCTCTCTCTCTCTCTCTCTCTCTCTCTCTCTCTCTCTCTCTCTCTCTCTCTCTCTCTCTCTCTCTCTCTCTCTCTCTCTCTCTCTCTCTCTCTCTCTCTCTCTCTCTCTCTCTCTCTCTCTCTCTCTCTCTCTCTCTCTCTCTCTCTCTCTCTCTCTCTCTCTCTCTCTCTCTCTCTCTCTCTCTCTCTCTCTCTACCGTCCCTTTAACTGTATAATAAATATTCTTCCCCTTTTTCCCTCCAGCAGTGTTTAAAGAGCATATAGGACCGGTGTTTAAAGGGATTTACGCCTAATTGAAGTACCTGTGTAGATTACCTGTGCTTACCTTTTTTTTCATCAAGAGGGATTTTGTTACCTAATCAAAGTACCTAAGGGGATTTTTATTATTTGTTGCTGTTTTTTTTAGGTAAAGTTTTTAATGTTTGTACTCATTTGTTGTTAGTTTTTCTATATTTTGTTATGCGTGTTGGGTTTAGTCGATGCGTGAGTGGTTTGAGAACATTGCACAGAGATATACGTGCGAGAGAGAGAGGGGGAGAGAGAGAGAGAGAGAGAGAGAGAGAGAGAGAGAGAGAGAGAGAGAGAGAGAGAGAGAGAGAGAGAGAGAGAGAGAGAGAGAGAGAGAATATGACCTCAAAACATTAATAACAAAGAGATTCATGATTAAAACACGAATAAATTTTGAAGGGACAATATTTTTCCACCACCACCACCACCACCACCACCACCACCACCACCAACAACCACCAACAACAACAACAACAACAACAACAAAAGTTAGGTGTCGTTTACCCCACTCACCTTAACGACAGTCACCTACCTCCTCTCACCCCATTCCCTCTCACCTCTCCCTTCTGTAGCACCTTTCTCCCTTTCCTTTTTATTGCTCTCTCTTCCTCTCTTAAGCTTCCATCGCCCTCACACCCTAACCACCCTAAACTGTAAATTGTTACCCTAGTTTTATTTATTTTCATCTTTTTCCACCTATCATTTTATCCCTGACATCCTCATTTACCTTCTTTTGAATCTCTCTCTCTCTCTCTCTCTCTCTCTCTCTCTCTCTCTCTCTCTCTCTCTCTCTCTCTCTCTCTCTCTCTCTCTCTCTCTCTCTCTCTCTCTCTCTCTCTACAATGCTCTTCCTTCTCCTCTGTTTTCTTTTCCACTTGCTTTCTTTCCTCCTTTGTTTCCTCTCCTCTTCCTTCCTCTCTTCGCTCTGTCTCTTTCCTGGTGTCCCATTTCTTCTCTCAGTTTTCTCCCTCCTCTCTTCACACTGTCATTCGTTGGAGCATTTTTATTTCTTGCCACCTCTGTCTTCTTTCATTCTCTTCCTGTCCTCCCTTTCATCTGTTTCTTTACCTGTTCCCCTCTCCTACTCTCTCTCTCTCTCTCTCTCTCTCTCTCTCTCTCTTTTTTTTTTTTTTTTTTTATTTAAACAAAACTTTATACAAAGGAACATGTACCCAAAGGCGCACTGTCGTGTGCTACCTATTCTAAGGGTACTACAATCTATTTCTCTACAATATTTACAAGACTTAAAAATAGATAATATACAAGATGGTCAGCATGTAAATGGAGCACTATTCGTTTCACTTCACTAGCACTATTCACGCACTGCACTACACTGAGTGTCACGTCACAAAGAGTGTCAGAGGAGTTGGCAGTGTCTGTCTCCACTTATGTGCCATCAGTTTGACACTGTGTGTGTTCATCTCCTGGACGTGAGGCACCGCGGCCGTGAACAAGTTCCACATCCTGGAGACGCGTCCTGCGAAGGTGCGTTGATGCTGACACCCGTGGGATCGCGGCACCTCTACGGCGTCACCACCATTGAGCACCGTTCTCGTGCTCCGTGCGGTGACTCTTAGAGGATGACGCAGCCCTGCCAGATGTGGCACTCTTTGCACCTGTGCCTTATGGAACACTACGATCGCCGCCACGTCTCTGCGGTGTTCCAGTGAATCAAGGGGACGCTCAGGCTCTGGGTGAGGTGGTAGTGCAGCATCTACTAGCCGTATGGCGCGGCGTTGGATGCTGTCCAGTCTCCTTCTGTGTGTGGCGGCACAGGACATCCAGGAGAGAGCTGCGTATTCAAGGTGGGGCCGCACCTGTGCCTTGTACAGCAGCAGTCTCCCCTTCCTGTCGAGGAAACTGGCGATCCTTCTGAGAGCGGAGATCCTGTGAGAGGCTTTCTTGGCAATGGTTTTGACATGCCTGTCAAACCTCAGCCCTCGATCCACCTCCACTCCAAGTATCTTGACGTCATCTTGGAGTGGGAGAGCAGCAGCGCCAAAGACAACTTTCCTGCCATTGCTGCCATGGCGGCTGGGGACCGAGAGACAACCATTGCTTGTGTCTTCTCCGGCGCGAATGTCACTTGCCAGCGAGCACCCCACTCCTTTATCACTCGTAGCTGCTGATTGATGGCCTCAGCAGCCCGCCCACTGTCCTGGCGTGGATAGGTATAGGAGAGGGTGCAGTCATCAGCATAGGCCATGACTCCTGGCAGTAGCTGGAGAAGATCATCCACGTAGATATTCCACAGGAGTGGGCCAAGAATTGAACCCTGTGGCACTGATGCCTCCACAGGCAGGGACTCAGATGTTTGCCCGTTGACAACCACCTTGAGGCTTCTGTCCTGCAGGTAATTTCCCAAGAGTCGTAGCAAGCCACCCTGGATGCCTTTAGCACGAAGCTTTTCTAGTAATCCGTTGTGCCATACTTTATCAAAAGCTCCTGCTATGTCCAAAGCAACCACTATAGTGTCCTTGCCGTCGTCGAGGGCGTCCTGCCAATGCCTGGTGAGAAGCATCATTAGGTCGGAGGTTGACCTTCCAGGTCTGAACCCAAACTGTTGGTCTGAGAGGAGGGCATTGTCCTTGAGATGGCTACACACCACCTCTGCCACGACCCTCTCAAACACTTTACCCACCACTGACAACAGGGATATGGGTCTGTAGTTTTTTGGGTCCGTCCTGGAGCTTTTTTGTGTGCAGGAACTACTCGAGCCTCCTTCCACACTGAAGGCCAGACGTTTTCCCGTACACAAGTTGTGAACTTGGGTGAGAGGGGCAGCCAGTTCCTGGGAGCATCGCTTCAGCAGGTGCGGGCTGATGTCATCAGGGCCGGTGGCTTTCTGTGTGTCCAGCCCCCGCAATAATCGCTTCACCTGCTGATGCGTCACCTCCACCATGGTGACAGTCTTCTCACATTGCTGGACCAGCTGAGGCGGTGGCTGCTGTGGATTCCCGACCTTCATTTTCCAGCAAACAAGGAAGCCAGCAACTGTGCCCTCTCCTTACTGCTGGTGGCGACAGTACCGTCCTGCTTGCTGAGGGGAGGGATGGATTCTTGGTGGCCAGTTCCTTGTTTGTCCTTAACAAGAGACCACCAAGTTTTGTTTCCTACGCCAGTGCCACACAGTTTCCGGCGCAGGCTTTCCTCCCACTTTTTTAAGGCCCACTTGCTGGTTACCACCATCCTCCTGCATGCAGCCCTGTGCAGGTCCTTGTTGCGCCGAGTCGGGTTCCTCTTGTAGCGGAGCCAGGCAGCATACTTGGCCTCGGCCTCTCTCTCTCTCTCTCTCTCTCTCTCTCTCTCTCTCTCTCTCTCTCTCTCTCTCTCTCTCTCTCTCATTTCTCATCTCTTTCCTTCCACTTTCCTGTATTACTTCCCTTCCTCATTCCTTCTTCCTCTCCTACTATCTACTACTTTCTCTCTCCTTCACTTCCTTCCTTCCTCCTCCCCCTTCTCTTCTCGTCCTCCAGTGCTCCTTTTTCTCAGCGTGACTGGAGTAACGAGCGAACTACCGGGGTTGTTAGCGAAATAGTTCTGCTTTGAACGACTTGCTACCGACTCAAGAGAAGGTGATGGCTACTTGTGAAGGGAGAATTGACTTGGAGGAAGGCAGTGGTGGAGGAAAGGAAGACGGAAATGGTTGGAGGAATAGGGAGGGGGGTCAATGGAGGTACAGAATGGGTAGAATAGAAGGTTGTTGGGTTAGGTTAGGGAAATTAATAAGATGTGTTGGGTGTGTGTGTGTGTGTGTGTGTGTGTGTGTGCATTTAGTTGCTATGATGTTAATTTTCTTCTTTTGTGAGGAAATTTTTTTTATTTTATTTATTACTGTTCTTATTGCTGTTGTAATTATTATTATTATTATTATTATTATTATTATTATTATTATTATTATTATTATTATTATTATTAATTTTACCATTATCATTATTAACACCATTATTATTATTGGTAGTAGTAGTAGTAGTAGTAGTAGTAGTAGTAGTAGTAGTAGTAGTAGTAGTAGTAGTAGTAGTAGTAGTAGTAGTAGTAGTAGCAGTGGTAGTAATAGTAGTAGTAATTACCATTTATTTCATAACTAAAATATATAAAAAATTTCCTTTTTTCCAGGTGTGTTGGTGACGGCGGTAGTGGCAGCGTGGCGTTGATGCACATGAGCTGACTGACAGGTATGTGACGGGGCGCTGCTGGCAGTGACGGTACGGTACCTTTCTGTAATTATTTGTTTCTGGTGCTGTCATCATTGCTGTTTGTTGGCTGTCGCTGATGGTAACGATGGTAGTAGTGGTGGTGGCGGCGGTGGTGGCGGTGACGGTGGTGGTGGTGGTGAGGTACTGGTCAGTGTAATCATTCTGACAACCTGCTTCACTTTATTCACTGAGTTTCCTAATTTACTCTTATTTTTGTGCTTCCCATTCAGTAACTTACGCAGATTTTTTCCTTATGATTAGATTATTGCAAATCTCCTTTATCTCCCTCAGTCATGTGTACTTTTCCATCTGCTTTCCCTTCCTTTCCTCTCCTTTCATCTCACTGTTCCCAATTCAATCAGTCCTCTTCTTTTTCCATGCATAATATTTACACACGTTATTCTTATTGGTTTGCAGCACACAAAGCCCTCTATTTTATCCCCAATCTTTCTCTCTCTCTCTCTCTCTCTCTCTCTCTCTCTCTCTCTCTCTCTCTGGGTGTGAATATATATTTTTTTGTTTCAATTAAGAGTCCTGTTAGTTGTTCTTTGTAGCTGTTGTGTACCTTTTTTACACTCTATCGTCATCATCCTCATCATCATCATCATCATCTCTATAATCATCGTTATCGTCATTATCATCATCATCTTCATCATCACCATCATTTTCATTAGCATCATCTTTATCATTATCATTATAAGCATCATCATCGTTATCATTATAAGCATCATCACCATTTTCATCAATATCATTATCATCATCATCATCATCATTATCACTATTATCATCATCATTATCATCATCATCATTATCATCATCATTATAATCAGCTTTAGGAATTCAGGAACCATACCATTATAACTCTAGCATCAGTGAACGTGTACCAAGTTGAATGTGGCTGGCTAGGTCCGTAGAGTTTTAGACAACTTTCTCTGTTAATGTAAAAATTAGAAGTCCGTTGCTTATCACCATGGTGTTTTTCTTTTTTTCTGGTTATAGAAGTGGTTGTCGCTCTATTGCTTCTAATTAATATTAAATCAGAACACTTTATTAAGTATGTGTTAATCTTTTGTTCAGCAAAGCGAAGATACTTGATGCTCTTATAGTTGTGATATTAACTCTTCAGTGATTCATCTAGGTTTCAAAGTCAAGCAAATAGGACATGCGTAAAATTTGTAACTTTGAAACAATTTTTTTTTATCCCAAAATCACGAAGAAAATTTATATATATAAACAAAGCTTTCTATTGCTACATGTAAACTTTTAGGCATTGGTATCATGGTACTTACATATTGATCTTGGTAACTGCATGCCTCCCTCCTCCTGCGGCCTCGCTGCACAAGGGTTTCTTCCTCCTCTCATCCCTATTCTGTCTAACCCTCTGATACAATAGTTAACCAGTATTCTCAATCATTCATACCTTTCATTGGTAAACTCTGGAACTCCCTACCTGACTGAATTTCCATCTTTCTACTACTTAACTTCTTCCATTCTGTCGAGACGTTTGTCCCTAAATTTTCACTAATTGTTTTAATTCTTTTATGGACTGCATTTCATTTTTTTTAACCTTGGTAGTTCTCCCTCTTACCTGAAAAAAAAAAAACATCACTGCATATAACTTCCATTTAAGGTTGGTGTTCGTTACTATCTGTAGGCATTCATGTGCATAGCTCTTCTCATATCAATTAAAACCTTATATTGAAGAGTTACGCAAATAAAAGGCACTGCCACACGTATCCCTGATGGCTTCCAGGCGTATTTTCTAATGTCCTTATGTGGTGTTCACTGCTGCTTAAGTTATATAATGTTGATTATTCAATCCTTTATTGTCAGTTACATTCCATCTCTGCTGCAGTGTAATACCTTCCAATTAATATCTTATCGTTAATTCATGATTTTCAAAAGTCTTTACGTTACTTCATTTCTCCTCCTGAAATTACTTATATTCTAATAATTACATGTAATACCTTTTTAACTTTCCTCTTAACAACTGCTACATTTCATCAATTAACATTTTCCCTGTACTAGAACTAATTGAACTAATTGTTTTAATCTGCCTGGGAATAACAGTTCAAAAGGCTTTTACACATCCATATTTTAGAGTCAAGCAATCATTCCCCGAGTGCACACTGGCGATGTAATACAATTAACATGTCAAAAAATCACCTCGTCCCTCACCTGTCTAATGCAGGTAACGAATAGCGTACGTGTCAGCTGGGCGAGGGTAGCGCTGTGTGTGTGTGTGTGAGGTGTGTGTGTGTGTGTGTGTGTGTGTGTGTGTGTGTGTGTGTGTGTGTGTGTGTGTGTGTGTGTGTGTGTGTGTGTGTGTGTGTGTGTGTGTGTGTGTGTGTGTGTGTGTGTGTGTGTTCGGTATTATTATATGTTGATGAATCTGTGTGTGTCCATTCGTAAAGTTGTCTCTCTCTCTCTCTCTCTCTCTCTCTCTCTCTCTCTCTCTCTCTCTCTCTCTCTCTCTCTCTCTCTCTCTCTCTCTCTCTCTCTCTCTCTCTCTCTCTCTCTCTCTCTCTCTTCTCCTCTCTTCCCTCTCTGGCTTTACTATCTACTTATCACCTCACCCTCTCCCTATCTCTGTATTTTTATTCGAACTGCCTTTACCCTTCCGTTATCACCTTTGTATCCTTTTCTTGTTTCCTTTGGCCTATTTCTCTCTCTCTCTCTCTCTCTCTCTCTCTCTCTCTCTCTCTCTCTCTCTCTCTCTCTCTCTCTCTCTCTCTCTCTCTCTCTCTCTCTCTCTCTCTCTCTCTCTCTCTCTCTCTCTCTCTGTACCCTCTCTCACTTGTACTTTCATTTCCTCGTCTCCATTTCTCTTGCTCCTCCTCTCGTTACCCTCCCTCATCCTTCTTGTCTTTCTCTCTTTTTCTCTCCCCCTGCGTTCCTCCTCCTCGTCTCCTCTCTCTCCTCTCCCTCTTCCTAGTTTCCCTACCCCCTTCCTCCTCCTCTTCCTCTTTCTCAACCGACAAATCCTCGGCATAAATTACAGTCATGAAACAACAATTACTGAGACGTGCTCTGTTCTGGCACATCCTTCCTGCTGTGTCTTTCCCGCCATACACACACACACACACACACACACACACACACACACACACACACACACACACACACACACACACACACACACACACACACACACACACACACACACACACACACACGACTTCATGGTACTTACAGAGCAAAGTCCACATGAGCAAGCACACACACTGACACACACACACACACACACACACACACACACACACACACACACACACACACACACACACACACACACACATTCACACGCGCCTGCGCACGCACACACTGGCACTGGCGCTTTGATGCTACTTAACGGAAATCTCATACATACGTAGTGTGTGTGTGTGTGTGTGTGTGTGTGTGTGTGTGTGTGTGTGTGTGTGTGTGTGTGTGTGTGTGTCTGTGTTGCTCTTTGTAGTCATGCATGTTCTCTCTCTCTCTCTCTCTCTCTCTCTCTCTCTCTCTCTCTCTCTCTCTCTCTCTCTCTCTCTCTCTCTCTCTCTCTCTCTCTCTCTCTCTCTCTCTCTCTCTCTCTCTCTCTCTCTCTCTCTCTCTCTCTCTCTCTCTCCTTCCACTTACCTTGCATGTAAAGATGTGACTTTTTAGTGGAATATAATATTTTCTCTCCTGTACATTAGATTTTCTTTTCGTTTATATTTAATAAGTCCACGCCACTTAACTAATGGTCGGAAACAGTATAGGGAAACTTGAAAATCACGATTATTTTTGCACATTCACACATTCATTGATAAGGTTAGGAAAGGATAGGATACAAAGGTCAATGTAAAAGGAGAATCATCCATCTAAATAGTTTTATTTCACAAAATATATCAGTATGTACAGGATACAAAAGCTACACGACTTATTATTTCAAGGTGGTTACCCACTTATAGCAGAGGCGCTTTCTTTAATTTATTATATATTTTGGTAAAGAAAGGGAGGAGGACAAAGCTTTAATGTGACAGAGACCCGACAAAGTCACGCGCTTAAAAAATAGGAATAAAAGCAGCTTTCGTGTTGTCATATATAAATACAGATAACATATATATTGTACATACGTTGCCCTAACTTTTTATTTTATTTTTATTTTACAATGTAATATTCTCAGCGGATGACGTTCTATCTAGCTTAGCGGCTCCCGTAGATAAGGAAAGGAAGTATTTACACAATGGTGGCTTACGTATTGAGGTGATGGTGGTGGTGGTGGTGGTGGTGTGATATGCTTTCTTCTCGTAGTGGTTGTGGTGATAATGGTGATGGTGTTATGTGGTGAATGTGGTGGTGGTATTGCTGTGGTGGTATTGTGCAGTGGGTATTCATGCATCATTGTGGTGGAAATAGTGGTTGTGAGAGCGGTGGTGTGGCGAGAGTGTGGTGAATGTGGCGACTGAAGTAATGGTGGTGGTGGCAGTGGTGAAGTTGCTAATCGTGGCGGTGATGAGCGGTGTTATAGTGGTGATGGTTGTGAGGCTGTTGCGATGATGATGAAGGTGTTCTGAGGTGGTGGTGATAGTGGTAGTGGTAGTGAAAATTATTCTCCTTCGTAAACACTATCTTCACACAGTCGTACCTTCATATAGGTTTGCATTACATTGTATTTGGTTAAGGTCATAAGGTTATCCCTTTTCCTTGATCTTCCAGTGAATTTTATATTTTTTCCTTATTACTACATTAACCTCTTTATATATGATGCAATTTATTTCGTAATACCTTAATATCGTGAGAAAAAAACCTTACTTTACCAATATGTATGTATCTAAGAGTATGCAATGTTATGCTCGTGTGTGTGTCCGTCTGCATGAGAGAGGAGGCAGAACAAGAAAGTATGCACGCTGTATCCTTGCGTTCCTGACAGCATCAACCTGAATCATCGCCAGCGCAATTATCAGTAATCTACTTAAGTCCTGATGTCGTCTAATCTCCGTGTCGCCTCCTCGGCCTAGTTTTCTTTCCTCCTCCTGGCGTGTTCCCGTTCACTTGTTACACACTCAAGCCCTCCTCACCTGTCTAGTTCGCCCAGGTGTTTAGTGGCTTCCTTCTCTCTCTCTCTCTCTCTCTCTCTCTCTCTCTCTCTCTCTCTCTCTCTCTCTCTCTCTCTCTCTCTCTCTCTCTCTCTCTCTCTCTCTCTCTCTCTCTCTCTTTCACTTTCATGTCTTGTTGATTCTTGTTTATGTTTGAGCATCTTCCACTTCATACTCTGTCTTTATCTCTTCTTCCTCCTTCACCCAGTAATGCTCCTCCTCCTCCTCCTCCTCCTCCTCCTCCTCCTCCTCCTCCTCCTCCTCCTCCTCCTCCTCCTCCTCCTCCTCCTCCTCCTCCTCCTCCTCCTCCTCCTCCCGACAAGACAGTCATGAACCAGGATGTTTTAAAGGCTAAGCAATTCACGCGAGAATATGTTGTATGCTCTCTCTCTCTCTCTCTCTCTCTCTCTCTCTCTCTCTCTCTCTCTCTCTCTCTCTCTCTCTCTCTCTCTCTCTCTCTCTCTCTCTCTCTCTCTGTTTCGACATAACGCACTTAACACACCAACTCGCAATATTTCCTCTTAATCTTTCTCTCTTTCACCACCTCCACTTTCGTTTCCTCTTGAGTGCTATTCAGAGCAGTAGAGAGAGAGAGAGAGAGAGAGAGAGAGAGAGAGAGAGAGAGAGAGAGAGAGAGAGAGAGAGAGAGAGAGGGAATGAATGGAAAGAGAGAAGAGAGGGAGGTAAGAGGGAGGAATGGAGGCATGTATGAGAGGTTTGGTCTTGCTAATGACACCGAAGTTACTCGTGTTTGATGGGAAAAGAAGCGTTGCCAGAGAGAGAGAGAGAGAGAGAGAGAGAGAGAGAGAGAGAGAGAGAATGGTAGATATGTTGCAATAAATATTTTTTTTCGTAAACTCAATTTGATAAGAGAGAAAGAGAGAGAGAAAAAAATGCAATTGTTATTTATGTATGTGTATTTTTTTCATGTGAACTTCGTTTCCATTACACTTTTCTCTGTTATTTTCCTCGTGTGTCTTTTTTTAGTGTGTGTGTGTGTGTGTGTGTCTCTCTCTCTCTCTCTCTCTCTCTCTCTCTCTCTCTCTCTCTCTCTCTCTCTCTCTCTCTCTCTCTCTCTCTCTCTCTCTCTCTCTCTCTCTCTCTCTCTCACACACACACACACACACACACACACACACACACACACACACACAAGCACACACACACAATAAGCACCGTTCATCAATCAAAGTTCTGTCGACACAAACACACACTCACATGTTCGCTTCCTCATACGATATTAAACCCGCTCCCCTTCTAGTCTTCCTCCTCCTCTTCCTGCCTCCTCCTCTCCTTCCTCTTCGTATCTTATTTCTTCCCTCTTTATCTTCTCTCTTCTATGCTCTTCTTGGTGATATTCATGTACATTTTGATATCATTTTTTTTTGTCCATGTTTCCTTTCTTCCTTCTATCTTCCTTCCTTTCAAGTCATTTTTTTCCCATTTCCTTTCATTGGTATCTTTCAAGTGACAAATTTACATTTTCTATTCTTTTTCTCCTTACTGTTTTCGTCCGTGAATTTTGAGGTGGGATGGAAAAGTTTGTCGCATTTTTAAAACTTATTTTGCATATTTTCCACTCCACTCTCTTTTACTCCCACTTCTCCCATTCCTCATGATCATTTACTCCATTCACCTTGGTCTCTTTTTTTTTTCTCTTTTTGCTTCATTTCGTTCCCTTTCGTCGCCTCCATCTGCTATTCATGTCTCACTCAATCCTTCCGCTCTTCCTTCCTTCCCTCTCGCTTCCTCGCATTCTTCTTGTATTATGCGCCACAGAATTCCTCTAAAACCACATTGATTTGTCTCCCTTCTTCTCTGTTAAAGGCACATACTCTCTCTCTCTCTCTCACACACACACAAACACACACACACACACTCTCTCTCTCTCTCTCTCTCTCTCTCTCTCTCTCTCTCTCTCTCTCTCTCTCTCTCTCTCTCTGTCTATACATGTGATATGCAATCCTATTTTTTTCCTCCTCCTTCTACTTCTCCTCCTCCTCCTCCTCCTCCTCCTCCTCCTCCTCCTCCTCCTCCTCCTCCTCCTCCTCCTCCTCCTCCTCTTCCTCCTCCTCCTCCTCCTTCTCCACTTCTTCCTCCTCCTCCTCCTCTTGTCTCACCTGTGCACTTTCCTTTTTTCCTTTACCTTTTTATTTCTTTTCTTTCTTTCTGTAGTTCCACTTTTCACGGAATTAAGAGCCCTTGAACACCACAGATTCAAAGAGAAGAAAAGGAAAATGCATGAAGAGCAGATGGAAGACGAGGAGGTAGAAGAAGACGAGGAGGAGGAAGAGGAAGAAGAAGAGAAGAGGGAGGGGACTGTTTGTAAGAGGATGCAAGAGACGATAGGAGTGAAATATGCACATTTTTAAACCAATAGAAGATATTTTGAAAACATGAAATTCTGCGAAGGCTTTTGAAAGAAACTACAAGAGAGAGAGAGAGAGAGAGGGAGAGGGAGAGGAGAAGTTTGAAGATAAAGTTAAGGATATGAGAGATAATCTGTATCAGAAAATTAAATAGAAGAAGTTGAAAGAGAAGTGGATAGGAGATGAAAGATGGGGATTAATTTATTCAGAGAGAGAGAGAGAGAGAGAGAGAGAGAGAGAGAGAGAGAGAGAGAGAGAGAGAGAGAGAGAGAGAGAGAGAGAATCCTAAGTTCTCAAGCTTCATTAACTTCCACATTTTTCCAACTTTCTCTCTCCGCAGATAAGAAGAAATTATAATTCATTGTTTTATTGCTTTAAATTCTTTTTCTTGTTACAGTATTTCGATATTTATCTAGCTTATGGTGACTCAGGGAATAACATTTTTGCTCATTATGATTAACATTTTTCTAGGTTTGAATCCCAATATAATTTCTTCCTTTGGTTCTCCTTTAAGAATTAGCAGGATATGAAATTAAATACTTACTTTTTTTCTCTCTGTTTCTTTTACCAATACGTGTCTTTTTGTTCATATGGTGCAATTTTTTTTATTTGTTTCCCTTGATCTCTTTCATTCAATGCAGTACCTACACAGTTTTCTTGCTTAATTATGTGTATTTCTTCATTTTAAATATGTTTCTTTATAAATCTTGATCTCATTTCTCTAATTTTCTTTTCCTTTCAGATATCTCTCTTTCGTCTTTTTCTCCATTTTTTAATTAAGTTTAATATATTCATTTGTGTGTGTGTGTGTGTGTGAGAGAGAGAGAGAGAGAGAGAGAGAGAGAGAGAGAGAGAGAGAATTATTTGAGACTTTAACGTCGAAATACATGTTTACGAGGGATAGAGTTGAATACTGTAGCATTTTTCCCATGATATTTCCCTTTTACCTTTACTTATGACGGGATTTTTTTCATGTATATATATTTTTGACTGAATGAAAAAAAGTACACTGAGTTATATACTGTACATGTCCCTAAAAATATATTTACAAACAGTGGAGTGGGTGTGTATGGTTGTGAGTGCGTGAGTGACTGTGTGTGTGTGTGTGTGTGTGTGTGTGTGTGTGTGTGTGTGTGTGTGTGTGTGTGTGTGTGTGTGTGTGTGTGTGTGTGTTTGAAGGGTAATTCAGAGCAAAGGACAACACATTTTTTTTACACATGCATGAGGGAGGGACAACAAACACAGCACACCCTTCTTTCCACGATTCATAGCCCAGCCAACGCGCCACACGAGTACATAAAGAAGGGGAAAGAAAAGATAAGCCCCAAGCCCTTTATTCCACACGCCCTGCCGTCGACTAGAGCAGTGGGTGTGTCGTGCGGGCGTGGGAGGGTGCGCGGAGTAAGGTCATGGAGGTAGACGCCGGAATGCTATGATGGAGAAGAGAGAAAAAGGAAGAAGGAGGGCAAGAAGAGGAGGAGATCTCGTTAACTCGTTCAGAAGGAAACTTAAGAGCCTGTAGGAGAGTGACCCTTAGGACTCTCTTATCATCCCTCACTTTGACTCTGGATGATTCCTTGGACTCTCTACTGGTGCAAGAGGCGTCCTGAAGTCCCCTCGTGCCCCTGGGGGTGGTGGGGAGCATTAAGAAGGCTGCAAGGAGGGCACAAATGCACCACGCTCTCGGTCCGTCCCTTCCTAGCAGGCGATGGAGACCTAACAGCAGGAATGGTAGCGCGGGGGTTCCTGGGGCGCGGTTCTTGGCCCCACTCGGTTCGGGGTCGTGGTGGAGCTCGGCTGGGGCCTCTTCTGGGGGGAATAAAAGGGATCAGGGGTACGAAATGCTATTGAGAAAAAGAAATAAATGTTGTGGAGGAGTGCAGGAGGAATATGTAAAAGAATCAGAAATACGGAAGTGAAACGAAGTGAAG
This sequence comes from Portunus trituberculatus, assembly GCF_017591435.1. Lineage (NCBI taxonomy): Eukaryota > Metazoa > Arthropoda > Malacostraca > Decapoda > Portunidae > Portunus > Portunus trituberculatus. Next base: position 2,205,508 of record NC_059273.1, read on the forward strand.
ACAGCGGCAAGGGATGAAACAAAGAGAGGAAGGACGGTGAAGGTGTAAAGAAAGTGAGGGTAAAGAAGAAATGAATCGACCGAGAAGAATAAAGGATTAAAGGGATGAAGGAGGGCACAGTACCTAAAAGGAAAGGGATAGAAGGCGGATTTGGGGAACGAAACACCCTAAGACGACTGAAATATAAAGGCGACTATTGCAAGAAAGTGTGAAGAAGAAATGTAATCATGGAAGAACGAGGAACGAAATGGCGAAAACATTATACTGAACGATGCTTTATGGGAAATGTGTTTTGTATTTTATTTTATTTTTTAGACGAAAGAATTTGTGCATCGAGGGAATGACACAAGCATGAAAATATTGAAAAGAGAGTAATGGAAGGACACGAGGAGGAGGGGCAGGAGGAGGAGGAGGAGGAGGAGGAGGAGGAGGAGGAGGAGGAGGAGGAGGAGGAGGAGGAGGAGGAGTATAGATAAATAAAAGAAAAGATCTGACACTGAGCGTATATGATCTTAGAGTTTATCTTTAAAGAGAGAGAGAGAGAGAGAGAGAGAGAGAGAGAGAGAGAGAGAGAGAGAGAGAGAGAGAGAGAGAGAGAGAGAGAGTCATGAAAATTTTCCGTTAAAATACACACACACACACACACACACACACACACACACACACACACACACACACACACACACACACACACACACACACACACACACACACACATACTGTTCCTTAGCCTCCGCATTCCACCTCGACTGATGTTCATGAAGGCGTGTTAGTTAGAATGAGAGAGAAAGAGAGAGTAATTCACCTCTCTCTCTCTCTCTCTCTCTCTCTCTCTCTCTCTCTCTCTCTCTCTCTCTCTCTCTCTCTCTCTCTCTCTCTCTCTCTCTCTCTCTCTCTCTCTCTCTCTCTCTCTCTCTCGCTGTCCCCAAGTGCCTCGCCATTTAATGAAGGTTTGTTAGGTGACTTGGAAACAGTTGTTCATAATGTGGTGTAATTAATGCGAGTTTATTGCCTCCAGGGAGTGATATTGAAGGACCACACTTATTTTTTTCCTTTTCTTTTCTTTTTTTCTGGCTTCGTGTCTCTCTTGGGATAGGTTTTTTTTAGTTTTGCGTTTTTTTGGGTCAGTGGTAAATTTGTATATGCTTTTTTTTGTGTGTGTTTGTCCCTTTCTGTCTCTCTGTCCGTGTCTCTGTCTGTCTGTGTTGCCTTTTTACCGTCCTTCCTGCCTGTCTGTCTTTCTGTGTGTGTCTACTTATCTCTTTCATAACATCTATCTATCTGTGTCTGTCTGCTTGCTCGTCTTTTTTTTTCTGTATCTTTCTTCCTGTCTGTAACACTTGTCTACTTCTCAATTTATCTGTTTACTTGCCTGCCTGCCTGTCTTTTATCTGTCTATCTGTGTATATCTCATTCTATCTGTCTGTCTTGTTCGTGTTAAGTATTCATCCATAAACTTCCGATCACTGCAGGATTATAATTTGAAAGTTGTTGAGAGACTCTTGCCTTCCATTACTCCATCACGCATTGCTCGGCGACGCGTCAGAATCAGATGAAGAGAAGTAGGAGCTTTGTATGTAAATTTGTCGATCAGAGAGAAGAAATTAAGTGACGTGATATTGTTTGTTGATATTGGATGTGGTAGTGAAGGAGGAGTGAGGGGAGAGGGAGGAGATGATATTGCTGTAGATAATATTTGTGGTGGTGTGTGGTAGGGGTGGTGGTGGAGATAGTGCAAGAGCTGGAAGGGGAAGAGTTGGTGATAGTGGTGTATGATGGTGAGGAATGATAGTGTGGTAATAGTGTGTGTTGGTGGTGAACATTATATTAGTGTTAGTATGGGGACTTAAGTGGTGACAGTGGCAGTACAGTGATGGTGTAGAAGAAAGCCGTGGTGATAGTAGTAGTTTAGTGGTAGTGTAGACTGGAGAAGATAATGGTGGTGAAGAGGATTGCGGCAGTGGTAGCAGTGTAGACGCAATAACACTAAACTCTTCCCAGTGGATACCTTTTTCATACAATAGGTTTCGCAGGAGTGGGTATAAAGGCAAAATTGAGTGCGTCTCTCCGCCATTCCCTGATAGAAAATGTGGACGCATTAGACGATCCATTTCCACAAGTTGGGAGATAACTCGAGCCGCCTTTTTGTCCCAGTACCCACGCCAAGGACTGGGAACCCCTTCGCCGCGTTCCGTGTGACCACGATGGAGGACTCTTAACTGGTGATTCAGGAGTGATGATTGTGACTCTACGTTTAGCAATAGTACAAGGCAGCCGTTGTGTGTTGTGGCAAAGTGTATACGTTAGACATAAACGTACACACACACACACACACACACACACACACACACACACACACACACACACACACACACACACACACGACACCCACCGTCGAGGACGTGGACGGACACAGAGGCTGGTGTGGCGTGGACGGTCGCACACGTGTAGTTCCCAGCGTCCCTCCAGGTGGCGTGGTTGACCAAGAGCCAGCTGGTACCGGAGTTCTTGTCGGTCACCAGCTGGACGCCGCCTCGCCCTCCCGCATTGATCTCCACTATCTCCTCCTTCTCTGAAGGGAAGAGGAGGAGCGGGGAGGTGTGAGCACTATGGTAAAGACAGACGACTCGTGCTGTGATATGGAGGAGATGATTGTGGAGCTGTGGCGAGTGGATCATGTGGAGTAGGGATATGTCTGGAAATGGCAAGGATGGATAATTGAGTCACTCGTCAAAGCCACGTAACAATGAAGAGGTGATTGTAATGCCCAGGATGGAAGGAAACAAATATAACAACGTGTAAGAAGCAGACAAAAAAAATTCTGTCGGTACCTTGGAAAATACAAAGTGAGAGAACGAACAACCAGAAAATATGACATGCAAAACATTAAAAGCAAAACAGGACAGGGAATCAGAAACCAGAACAAAAAAAGAATCACAAAAAGTACTTAAAAATCTCCACCCAAAATTAAAGGTCTGAATCACGAACAAATTTTCAATAGTACAAGACTCAAGGATAGCCAGACAGTCTTCTACGACCTCCACTATTTGTTACACTCCCGTTCGATCCCTCCAACGTTACTTTTACAACGAGTAGCACTAAACCATGCGATAACTTACCCCCGAGCACCTTATTTCTATTATGGGTTGGCTCTACAAAAGGCAGAGTATATAAATCTAGAGGATGAGGCGCCAGGGTGTTGGTAGGGACCCCAGCCAACAGCGCTAAATGGCTCGCAGCGGTACACGGTTCACAATGGCCTCGCGTGTCACTAAAATTGCTGTCTCTTTGTTGTCTTATAGATTTTCGTCGTTATTATGAAGAATTTAGTCCTGTTTTTTGTTATTTTCTTTCTTTTGTTATCGTGAGAGGCAAAGTGAAGATTTATATTGTTGATTAAAATTTTTTATGATAAGGGACATAAAAATGCTGTCTTTACTACTACTACTACTACTACTACTACTATTACGACTTCCACCACCACCACCACCACTACTATTACTACTTCTACTACTACTACTACTACTACTACTACTACTACTACTACTACTACTACTACTACGACTACCATCACCACCACCACCACCACTACTACTACTACTACTACTACTGCAATCGTCCTTGGCAGTTCCGAAATGCATTGCAGCGGAGTGTCTGTCTCTCAACCAAATATTATTAAAAAAGACGGACTTGCTGAGTTAATTTCGCTTTGGACAACTGAGAACGATAAACACGCTGTCGGGGAATGTTGTCTTCCTCTTCCTCCTCTTCCTCCTCCTTATCCTCCTCCTCCTCCTCCTCCTCCTCCTCTCTTTCTCCTCCTGTTTCTCCTTCAGTCCATATTCAAGTTTCTCCTTCAGATAACAATCAAGTTTCTCTACCTCCTCCTAGTGTTTGTCAAAGTTTCCTTACTCTTCCTTACAGCCATCCTTCTCTTCTTCCTCCTCTTCTTTCTCCTCCTCCTCCTCCCTCTTCTCTCTATCCTACTCCTTGTTCTCCTTTTCCTCCTTTACTTTGCCCTCCTCTTCTGTTACCAGTTTCTGATCTCCGTGTTTTTGAAAGTTTTGTTCTTCTTTACTCCTTCTCTTCCTTTCCTCCTCCTCCTCCTCCTCCTCCTCCTCCTCCTCCTCTTACTGTCGGTGCTAATCCTCATCGTTTGCAGCCTCTTCCTCTTCCCGTCTCTGTTCCCCTCCCTCGCCCTGTACATCATTCCAAACGGGAACTTGTATAAGACCCTGAAACAATTCCTATCTCGTGGATCAAGACAGAATTATGGGACTAGCATGTATTTGTATATGAAAGTGTGTGTGAGAGAGAGAGAGAGAGAGAGAGAGAGAGAGAGAGAGAGAGAGAGAGAGAGAGAGAGAGAGAGAGAGAGATTAAGTACTGTTAGGTTTCTAGTGTTTATGACGTATCCTTAACTTTTTTTTTCTATTCTACGACTTATTGTAAAGTTTATTGACGATTTTTTTTGCTATTGATAGAATCATGAATAAAACACACACACACACACACACACACACACACACACACACACACACACACACACACACACACACACACACACACTCTCTCTCTCTCTCTCTTTGTCAGTTGCTTAATATCTTGAAAAAAAAACTAGAGGTATGAGAATGGAAAAAAGTCTTGAAAATAGATAGGGATAGATAGATAGATAGATAGATAGAGAGAGAGAGAGAGAGAGAGAGAGAGAGAGAGAGAGAGAGAGAGAGAGAGAGAGAGAGAGAGAATATCCTTGGGGTCGAAGACATTAAACAGAAGGAAAAGAATAATGATAAACCACAATCAAAAACTCTCTCTCTCTCTCTCTCTCTCTCTCTCTCTCTCTCTCTCTCTCTCTCTCTCTCTCTCTCTCTCCACACAACATTTAAAAACAACTTAATATTAAATGAGAAAGGACAGACGACTTTCCTATACATATATTTTTAAAGATTTAGGTGAAACGAAGCACTACATTTTTCCTAGGCCTCCTGAATACATTTTTTAGGCCTACCATTATGTAAAGAAAGTGAGGCGTTGCGAAGTGAGCCTCAAAACAGCCATTTGTTACATAGAAAACGTGTTCCGAAATTTGACAAGTAAAAGAAGTGAGAAAAAAATATAAGTGTAAGGGAGTTTTATTTATTTATTTAAGAGGGAGCTTATTTATTTATTTTTTTTTTTAGGTCATCTGGAGATTATTCGTTAATGTGGTGGTGGTGGTGGTGGTGGTGGTGGTGGTGGTGGTGGTGGTGGTTGGTGAAACTATTTTGAATTAATATGAAGCGTTTTAGGATGTTTTGTTTGGATGTGAAAGTTGCGCGGCCGAGTTTGCGACCATTTTTATTATATACATATTCTCTCTCTCTCTCTCTCTCTCTCTCTCTCTCTCTCTCTCTCTCTCTCTCTCTCTCTATCTATCTATCTATCTATCTATCTATCTATCTATCTATTTATCTATCTATCCGTCTATCTATCTATCTATCCAGCTATCTATCTCTCTCAGTCTATTCGGTAAAGTTACGGTTAAGAGAGAGAGAGAGAGAGAGAGAGAGAGAGAGAGAGAGAGAGAGAGAGAGAGAGAGAATGAGGAAGTAGTGGTAAAGGAAAAAGAAAGGGAAAAAAATGAACTGAAATCGTTTGCAAAGTGTTTTATCGGAAAGAAGGAAGTGATGGAAACATAAAGAAAAGTGCCAGGAAAAAATTCTCGCGTGGTAAGTTTAAGAGAGAGAGAGAGAGAGAGAGAGAGAGAGAGAGAGAGAGAGAGAGAGAGAGTGAGAGAGAGATGCAAAGAAAAAAGGAGAGGAAAAAACAATACCAAAAGAAAAATAAGGAAAATGAAATATAGGAAACCAGAAACAGAAAAAAATAACAGACCAAATTCTTTAAAAAAATGTAATCTCACTCCATCATTGTTCTTTTTTCCGTTTTCTTTCTCTTTCTTTTCTTTTCACCGTCCATTTTCTGTCTCTGGGGGGCTTTTATTTTTCCAATCTTTCCAGAGGGCGGGACTTGTAAAGATGGGGGCCCTTGGTGGCGTAACTCCGCGCAGAGATGAATAGAAGGAAGATCAACAAACGCGGGAGAGTCGGCTAAGAGAAACAAATGCGCATCGACAACGCAACAGGTGTAAACAAACTAGTAGTGGTGGTGGTGGTGGTGGTGAAAAGGGATGGCGTTTTTTTGGTGGTGGTGGGAAATGTTACAGGAAGTGAAAGTGGAGATATTAAAGTGGTAGATCTTTTTTTTGATATTTGAGTATTGGTGATGTTAGTTTTACAATATTGATAAGATAGTCTGTCTGCTACACTTATTTTCTCAGTGTGTATCGTTTCTTCTTCATAAGTTTTATTTCATGCAGGGGAGAAGGCCAGCCAAGAGGAACACAATATTGATAAAAAGGCCTACTTGAGTGCTGGTTCTCTAAAGGGTAAGTAGAGAGTTAACCAGAATTAGGGAGCAAATGTCTTGATACCTCCCTCTTTAATTCGAAATTCATCACGTGTCACTAGATTATCAGCATGTACAGCTCTTAAGGTTGAGGAAAGTAGTAAACAGTAAGATTTTAGATATGGATGTGTGATTTCTAATGCGATTCACATTATGGCTGGTTGCTCTGGTTGCTCTCTTCCTAATAGTAGATGTAAATAAGGCTGGTTACTCAACGCTTAACCTCTTCAGTACCATGACGCGTATCTTTCTGGTTACTATTTGGTGATTTTATACAGCTTAAGAAACTTATGTGGGGCGGATAAGATAGTGAAGACTGTGGCTATTAATCTTCTGAGCTCCATACACCCTTCCTAATGTCAATAAAATCGTCTAATCGTACACAAGACTCAATGAAAAATGCATCTCAGCACTGAAGGGGTTAACTATAACTTATAGATAAATCACACTAAGGGAACACAAAGGGAGAACAAGAATCAGGAAACATCTTGACCCTTGGGAGGTTATCTGTATGGTACTCAATCAGATCTAATGAGAAGGTAGATAAATGTGTTTGAGGGAATGTTGGAGGTTAGCGTGCGTGTTACTGGTTGGTGGTGGTGATGGTGGTGGTGCAGGGAGCAGTATGGATGTGTGAGGAAAGTGCTGGAGGAACGAAGGGGATGATGGAGGATCGTAGAGTCTGATTGATGGAGGAGGGAGGGGCGGAGGGGATAAACCACTTGAATAAAGGGAAATTATATGCGTGAGGAACGAGTAGATGAGGGAGGAAGATGAACAGGCGTGGAGGGAATTAAGGACGGGTGAAATATACGCGAATACAAATTGATGACAGCGATGACTGACTAAATTACGAAGCAACACATGCATGCAATACACAAGTAATGTAAATTCATTGAAATGCCACTGAAATTTAATCAGCGATGCAAAATATGAGTGAGAAAAAGGATGTATAAAAGACATTGCACAGTTTTTCCTTTGAAGTTACGAAATATGACAGTGAAAATATAATGTTCAGCATAAAAGAAAGAGAACCATAAGAGAGAGAAAGAAAAGAGAGAGAGAGAAAAGCAGACGAAGACAAAAGAACACGGACAGAATAATTCACGACAAACGCTCAAAAGACGAACAAACGGTCCGCGAGGAAGAAAAGAACTGTGAGAAAAAAGAGAGGGAAATGTAAAGAGACGTAGGCATGACAAGAGCATCGACGCGAGGGAAGGACAAAACAGGAGCAACATCCTCCTCCCGCGACTGACGTTAATAGACTGAGGGACAGAGACACACGGCAGTCTGACAAAGGGAGACAAAGTGACACGCTGAGGAATAAACCCAGGCAGAAAAACCACCGAATGACACAGAGAGATTGGAGAGAGAGAGAGAGAGAGAGAGAGAGAGAGAGAGAGAGAGAGAGAGATAACAAACTCCATATGTAAAGAACCATTTTGAGTCTACCAATTAAAACCCCTTTTTTTCCCTCACCTCTCCAGCATTCCTCCATCAACTCTGGATCTAACTTTTTTTTTTTTTACTAATATCATCTTTCCTTTTTATCCCTTCTTCTATCTCCCATTTATTAAGTTTTTCCTCTTTCTAACCATTTTCCTACTTCCTTTGTACGTTTTTTTCCCTTTACTCTTTCCAAATATGTCCATATATTACACTATAACTTCCACATACGCTCCTCTTACCCCTAATGGATTTCTCCAACCCATTTACCCATGCATCTACACATCCCCTTCCCAGACCTTTCCCTTCAAACCCTCTACCATTCCCCATTCATACTCACGTGATGATGGGCGGGGCAGCACGTGGTACCAGGTGATGGGCGCTCCCCTGATGGCGCCCTTCACCACGCAAGTAATGTTGATGTCACTCCCAGCTTTCATGAAAATCTCCCGGGTTCCAGTGATGGTGGCGCTTGGAACTGCGAGAAAGAGGAGGAAGAGGAGGAGGAGGAGGAGGAGGAGGAGGTGTAAATAAAGTAGGCGTAAGAGGAGTGGGGGGAAAGAGGACGGAAAGTAAGATGAGACGGAAGGAAGAGAAAGGAATTAATAAGAGACGAAAGAGAATGGGAAGAAAGAGAAAGAGACGAAGGAAGAGTGGAAGGACGAGGACACGAAGAGAAGAGGGATATAGTGGTGGGGAGAATAGGAAGAGGTGAAAGAGAAATGGGAGAAGGAGGATGTGGAGACGGAAATAGAGAAAGGATGGAAAGTAGTAGTAGGATATGGAATAGGAGGAGGAGGAAGAGGAAGAGGAGGAGGAGGAGGAGGAGGAGGAGGTGATTAGATGAAAGTATAAGATAAAGTGGAAGTTGTGGGAGACGAAAAGAAGAAATGGAATTAACATATGAAGTAAAATAAATAAAGGAGAATAAGGCGGGAGATCGAAGTGAGCGAAATAAAAGAAAGAAAAGAGGTGAAAGAAAAGTAAGATATAAGAAGAAGGAAGGATGAATGACCAATAGAATGATAAAAGCAAGACGATAGTTAGAGGTAGAATTGTTGTAAAGAAGGAAGAAGGAAAGCATGTAGATGAAAGAGAAAGATGCGAAGGAGGAGGAGGACGAGGAGGAGGAGAGCAAGAAGGAAGGATGAAGAAGAGATAGGAAGGCAAAAAAAAAAAAAACAAGATAGTGAAAGAGGAATTGAATTGAAGAGATGGAATGAAAGTGTAAAGGGAAGCGGGAAAGCGAGAAAAGACGAAAGTAAGAGACGAGAGGGAAACCAAAGAAAGAATGTGGGAGAGAGAGAGAGAGAGAGAGAGACAGACAGACAGACAGACAGAGAGAGAGAGAATAAGGAAAGTGATAAGAGGAAGGGAGGAGAAGCAGTAAAGGCAGAGATTGAAAGGTGACGTGGCGAAAAGGGAATAGGAGAGGTGAATAAAAGACAGGTAAGGGTAATTGTGATTGAAAAATGGAGTGTAAGAAAACACCAGAAGACGGAGAAGGAAATTGGAGGAGGAGGAGGAGGAGGAGAGGAGATGGCAACGAAGAGAGGGAAAGGAATAAGTGAATTGAGAAAGAAAGAGGAAGTGAGAGGAATGCAAAGGTAAGGGAAGAAGAAATGGAGGAGAAGGAAGCACCATATGTGAAAAAGAGGGAGGAGGGAGAGACAAAAAGAGAAAAGATAAGAAAAAGGAGAAAAAGAAAAAGAGAGAAGGTAAAAATATATAAAAAAAACACAGAAAGCAATACAAAAGTAGAATATCGGTAAGTAAAGAAGAAAAAAAATGAATATGGGAAACGGAGGAAGCAAAATAGAAAAGAATAACAACGGAAGAGAAGATTGAAGTGGATATGTATTAAATCAGTGAAGCAGAAGGAAGGAAGGAAGGAAGGAAGGAAGATAAATGATTAAATAATTGAGAGAGAAAGAGAAGGGGAGGAAGGAAGATGGGGAACAGGAGAAAATTGAGCAAAAAACGTAACAGATATGGTAGATAATAATTAATTTCATAGTCAAGACAGAGAGAGAGAGAGAGAGAGAGAGAGAGAGAGAGAGAGAGAGAGAGAGAGAGAGAGAGAGAGAGACAGGGAAACAGAGTGAGAGAGGTGAAAACGGAGATACCCAGAAGTAAAAGGAAATAGAAGTAGAAGCAGAGGGTAAAGAGAGGGGAGGGAGAGGGGAATGACAAGAGAAAGTGAGGGGAGAGAAATAACTTGATTATTGATGTTGGGAAAAAATCTCAATACATTACAGCAGAAATATTAAATAGTGTTTGTCATTAATGAAACTGATGGCTTTGTTTTCTATCAGTGTAATTTGTTGGTTTTTATTATTTTTCTCATTAAAAGGAAAAGAAAAAAAATGGGAAATGGATAGTTGTAGTGTCGTAGTAGTAGTAGTAGTAGTAGTAGTAGTAGTAGTAGTAGTAGTAGTAGTAGTTAAAGCTGTTGTTGTTGACGAATGATGATCTACTACTACTACTACTACTACTACTACTACTACTACTACTACTACTACTACTACTACTACTACTACTACTACTACTACTACTACTACTACTACTACTACTACTACTACTACTACTACTACTACTACTACTACTACTACTACTACTACTACTACTACTACTACTACTACTAATAATAATAATAATACTTTCATTTTTGGAAATTCGAATGAAAAATCTCGTTAATCCACCGAAAAGAGGATTATCAATAGTTGAGAAAATATAAACAAAAAACAAAAAACAAGAGCAATTAACGAAAGGAGAAAGCGAGAGAGAGAGAGAGAGAGAGAGAGAGACGACATTCTGCAAAGTCTCTAGTGAAATAGTCATGAATGTAAAGGTAATTGTGAACTCAAAATAAAATCTTTCTTTCTTTCCCTCATGAACTCTGAATGGAAAGCAAAGGGAATCAGAGTTAGGTTCTCCTGAAATGGTAATACTTGATGAAAATGAAATAAAATAGGAAAAACAAATTACCGATTGTACAGTAAGACCATTTTCCTGCTGGGATACAAATGGTGAATACTTAAGCATGTTTAAGTATGGTGACAGAAAACGGACGACACATGGTAAGCTAAAACAAATATGAAAAGATAAAAACTGTAAAGTATGTATGAATGTGTACCCTCACCTCTCTCTCTCTCTCTCTCTCTCTCTCTCTCTCTCTCTCTCTCTCTCTCTCTCTCTCTCTCTCTCTCTCTCTCTCTCTCTCTCTCTCTCTCTCTCTCTCTCTTCTCATTCTTTCTCCCACCTCACGTTTGCAATTCTCCCATAACCAGTGATTCCTTCTCTCTCTCTCTCTCTCTCTCTCTCTCTCTCTCTCTCTCTCTCTCTCTCTCTCTCTCTCTCTTCTCTCTCTCTCTCCCTGTTCTCTCCCTCCCTCCCTCCCTCTCTCCTTCTCTTATCCAGTCCTTCCTTCAGTTCCTCTTCCCTTCATCTCGGGTACAATCTCTTCATGTTCCCTTCAAATCTCTCTCTCTCTCTCTCTCTCTCTCTCTCTCTCTCTCTCTCTCTCTCTCTCTCTCTCATTTCTTCCGTCTGTTTTTCCATTTTTCGTCTTTCCTCTCCAATATCTCGTCTTAGTTTCTTTTCTTTTCCTTCTTTTCCTTCAGCAGTGATGTAAGGAATGTCTCCCCACCACTCTCGTCTGTTCCCTTATCCTTCCCCTCCCTTGCTTTACTCCACTGTACCCCTCCTTTGCTCATCTCCTGTCTTTATCTTCATACTTTCATCATCCATAGTCATCCACATACTCGCCTGCTTCTAGTCCACCCTTCTCTATTCCTTGTTTTACTTCCACTAACATTATTTTTAATCAGTGTTTATTCTTTACTATTCTCACTTATTTGTTCCTCTTGTCTATCTACTTCAATTTTCGTCCTTTTTTTTTTTTTTTTGCTTTAGGAATATATAGTCATTTTTCTTTTCCTTTTAATTAATTCAGTTATTTTCTTTATATTTTTTTCATGTTATGTAGCCACAACTTTTTCACCACTCATTTACATTATCTTCACTTTGCTCTCTCTCTCTCTCTCTCTCTCTCTCTCTCTCTCTCTCTCTCTCTCTCTCTCTCTCTCTCTCTCTCTCTCTCTCTCTCTCTCTCTCTCTCTCTCTCTCTCTCTCTCTCTCTCTCTCACGTTTCCTGTCTTTTGATCTTCCTCTCGCTTACCCACCCTGAAACTTTACCATCCCTCAGCTTATCCCTTATCCACACCTCCACAAATATGAAAAACTGTAAGACAAGTTGATATAAAAGTACCTTCTTCTTTTCTCCCTCCCCTCCCCAATTTGTGAATTTTATTTCATTATATGTATTTCAATGTTTTATTTGGTTTTATTGTTTTCGTAGTATTTTTAGTTACTTTTAATTTCCTTGTTTTTAATTGTTTTAGTTATTTTTTGTATAGACTATATGGTTTAATTAAGAAATTGTAGCGGCACCAAATGACCTAAGCTGTTGCCGTGCCTTATCTTAAATCCATCCATTCATCCATTCTTTTCCCCCTCCCTTGTATCCCTCCTCCCCCTCATTCCCTTCCTTTACACTTCAGTTTACCTCACCTCACGCCTTCAACTCACCCAGAACACTGAGTTTGAATCGCCTGAAGATCTTGGGCTGCGTTGACACCTGACACTCGTACACCCCGGAGTCTGTGATGGCAGGCCTGTCCACTTCCAGACTCCAGAAGGGTGAGCCGGGCAGGTGCAGGGCGCGGAACCTCGTGTCGGTTGTATACGTAAAGTTGCCCGTTGTGAGCACGTGTAGGTCCTTCCGCCTTATCCATGACACCTGTGAGGGGGAATGGGATGTTGCAATGGAGATTCACGTAAGGAATTTGTGATTTTCCAAGTAGTGTTTGCATATGACTGAGATTTTTGATGGATTTGTTTTGAGTTTTTATTAGAGATTGTGTTTTCTTTTATTATGTGAAAAACAATCGTTGGTCAAATGTTTATGTTGCAATGGAGATTCACATAAGGAATTTTATTTTATTTTCGAAGGAGAGTTTGTGTTTGCCTGATGTTTTAATTAACTTGTTTCTTTAGAATTTCTATAAGTGATTGTGTTTATTATTATGTAAAAAAAAAAATAAAATCGTTGCTGGAGATTCACGTAATGGATTCGAAATTTTCAAAGGGGTGTTTGTATATGACTGAGATTTTAATAGACTTGTTTGTTTTGAATTCTTATCAGAGATTGTGTTTGTTATTGTGCAAAAAATATTGCTGGTCTAGGTCAACGAAAAATAAAATAAGAAAAGGAGGGTCAATAATAGAAAAAGCAAATGTCATTGATGGAAAATAATTGGGATTGTATAGGAAATTTCTAAGCGAACATTCATTTATAATTATATATTTTTGTTCTTTACTTGTTCGGCTGGTCAGGAACACACTAAAATTAAGGGACGAAATGCCTGTGCCATATCCTGTTCCCCGAAAGATAATTATAGGTGTGTGTGTGTGTGTGTGTGTGTGTGTGTGTGTGTGTGTGTGTGTGTGTGTGTGTGTGTGTGTGTGTGTGTGTGTGTGTGTGTGTCGTGATAAAGACGTGGTTCATACACAAATTATTTGCATACAGCCTAAAACAGATGTGCTTTCGTTTTTAATTTACTGTGGTTGTGGTGGTGGTGGTGGTGGTGGTGATGGTGGTGGTGATAGTAATAGTAGTAATGGTAAGTGTAGAGTAGCATAGTAATGGTGCTGCTGTGGTAAATTAGAGGTGAATGGACGATGGTAGTGATGATAATGAGTTTATTGGTGACGGTGACCATAACAGTAATGATAATAAGGCAGTGATGCTTTTGATGATTCTAGCGGTGATGGTGATGACGGTGTTGTTGAGGGTGGTGGTGGTGGTGGTGGTGGTGCCTGCCTTGTTGGTCCCCTGTAACATGCACAGATTCTATTTTTAATTTTAATATCAAACCGAATAAAAATATATATTCACATGCAATTCATTTTAATGATGAAATGTGCCGGCAGGACCGTGCATGTGTCTCTCTGGGCCCCCATAAATTACTTCCATGTGTATTGTTATTTTTCATCATACTTATCATGATTAACTGTAGTAGTAGTAGTAGTAGTAGTAGTAGTGGTAGTAGTAGTAGTAGTAGTAATAGTAGTAGTATTTAGTAGTAGTAGTAGTAGTAGTAGTAGTAGTGATTACTTTTACTTTTTATGTTGGAATAAATGGCTGACCAAGGAACCAATCTCTAAAGAAATGAGGCAAAAGAATGACCAAAAAAATAGTGTCTTAAGACTTCACTCTTGACGTCATTCAGAGTTTACCAGTGAAAGTAATGAAAATTTACACGTACTGGTTAACTTTTGCATTAGAGGGCTGGACAGAACACAGGTGACACAATGTAGAAAGTCCTGTGCAGCGAGGTCTTGAGAAGGTGATAGACAAGCAGTTAGGAAGATAAGAAAAGCAAATGGTGTGAAATTAGTGGTAGACAGTAGCGAGAAAAGAAATACTGCGGCGAATAAAGAGATTAAAAACAATCAGTTAGTCACTTTTTCCCACCTCATTTCTTTCTATTACCATTTCTGTTCATATTTTTGTTATTACCATCATCATTACCATCGTCGTCATTATTACCATCACCATTCTCAGTGTCAGTGTCACCATTGTCACCACGGGAGTAATAATGAAGGAAAACACCATAAAGAATCTGGAGGAACATTCTTATTAACAGCATTCTCATAAGTTACCTTCCCCTCATTGTGTTATATGTACACAAGACAGGAATAATCACACACCTGCCCTTGTCTCTTGTTCTTTCTTCTCTTTCTTTGCACTGAACCGTCGTATTTACTCTCACTTTCATTACCTTCCTTCCTTATTGCTTTGTGTTCGTCCTTCGTCATTCCTGTTTGCATTTGCGTATGGATTTACTTTTTTTCAAGTGTGGGTTTGCTTTTTAAATTCTTGTCTTCTCTTATTTTTATTTTATTTATTTTTTTTTATTTATATCAAGTGGGCTTTTCACGGGAATTTATGGGCTAAAGGGGATACTGTTTAGGGTTCCTCCTATCTCAAAGCCCACCCGCTAGGAAACCGTTGCCCCGAGTGAGGAAGCCCAACCTACACTCGGACCGTGGACAGGATTCGAACCCGTGCGCTTGGAGACCCCTCAGACCCCAAAGCGCGCATGGTTCCACTGTACCGCAGCTTATGACAGGGATTTAATTAGTTTATCTATTTGTTAGTTGATTTGATTTTTTTTCGTTTTGATTTTTGGTTTTAAACTTCCTGCCCTTTTCGTGTTGTATAAAATAAAAAGAGGGGAGGGAAAAAGTATTAATATTGTCATACTTTGTTTTATTTTATTTATTTGTATATTTGTTTGTCTCGTTTATTCTGTTCCATTCTTACATTTGTGTGGCTATTTTTCCCCTCTCCTGTCATTGAATTTTCCCCATTTCCATATTCCCTATATTTCCACGGTGTTTATTTTTATAGTACTCGATTCATTTATATTTCTTTGACATTTGTTGCCTCACTTTTAATTTGTTTTCAATCCTATATACATTTACCCAAGAATTTTTAATAATTATTTGCATTGGTGTTCATTTTTCCTTTCACCTCTACGTTTTACCATTACCTTTGCCTCTTTTGTTCACTGCAGTTCTCTACTCACGTTTCTTTCACTCCAACTTTTCATCTTTCCCTTCAATTTGCCACTCAGGATAACCTTTCAGTGCGATGAGTTTAGACATCGAGTTAAGCGGAGCAGAGTTGGACACTTTGGCAGAGGTGAAGAAGTTAGGGAAGGAATAGCGTGTTGTGGGTGACCTCCCTCCATCACTTCCTCCTCCTTCTCCTCCTCTTCCTTGAAATCCTCTTAATCCTCGTGTGACTTCTCCACTTCCTCCGGCATCTCTGTGTCCTCGTTTCCTCACCTTTGCATGGCTTAGTCGTTATTGTCGCCGTCGTCTTTGTCCTTGCAGTCGTCGTCACAGTGGTCGTAGTTCTCCTTCTCTTCCTCCTCGTCCTCCTCTCCTCCTCCTCGTCAATTAGTTCCCTCCCGTTTTATGTTAATGGCATACCCCCACCCATCTCTCTCTCTCTCTCTCTCTCTCTCTCTCTCTCTCTCTCTCTCTCTCTCTCTCTCTCTCTCTCTCTCTCTCTCTCTCTCTCTCTCTCTCTCTCTCTCTCAAAACAGATTGGGCTGGATTAGGAAACAGCTTACGAGCACATAATAATCCCTTGAATGAATGGGGCGAAGGAGCGGGAGGGGAAGGAGGTCAGGGATTCTGGGATATTGTTCTAGTTTCTCACATTCTCCCTCTCGTGTCTCTGGCTTCGTGTGCTTCCTGTGGAGAGAGGCAGTGCAGCGTTCTTCTGTTAATGTGCTTGCTAAGTCCTCGAGTGCCTGGGAAAATATTGTAGGAATTTTCTATCATCTGTCGTGTTTTTTTTTTTTTTGTGGATGTTGTGTTAGTTTTCTGGTAGTAGATTATCTTAGCTTCATTTGGTGTATTTTATTTATTTATTTTATTTATTTATTTATTTTTTTTTTTTATTTATTTATTTTTTTAAGGGTGAGAATTTTTGTTTCTGAAAATGTTATAGTGAGACACTCCAAAAATGGGAAAGTTTACAATGTTACGTTTTCTTTAGTGGATCTCGTGTGTATTTTTGGTATTTCTATCTTGTGGTCTTGTTGTTATTTTTTTTTAATGTGTTGTTAAATCTATATTGTTCTGTATTTTCATTTTTCTCATCATTTTTATCATAAGTTCTTAAATTCGTGTGTTGCTGAAATTTTTTTTTTACTGGAGAATGAGAGGAGTGCATCTATGGCTGAAAATGCACATAACACACACACACACACACACACACACACACACACACACACACACACACACACACACACACACACACACACACACACAGGTTAGCAGTACAACAAACCCTACTTATTTCCAAGTCATAAAAAAATATACAATTAATAAATAAAATATATCAGTGATTGCTTACTCAACGTTACCATAAAATGAATAGCCAGCATTACAGCCACACCTTCACCGCGGCGGGGCCCAACACCTGATCAGTTTATTGCCATTGTTTTATTGGTAC
>NC_059273.1:2227500-2230000 GCF_017591435.1 Portunus trituberculatus
ATAGTAAATGAAAGCTATAAATTAAATGAAACTGTCGAAGTGTCGATTCTATGTTTAATTTACCACTACCGCTGCCGCCGCCACCCCCACACACACACACACATACACACTTTCTCTATTAAACCCTGATACTGTAGTGGCATAAGCAGGAAGCGCGCGTCTTATTTATTCATTAGTCTTGGAAACATTCATTCCGTCTCTTAATTGCGTGACGCTTTAAAATTACAGGTGTGAAAATTCCTGTGCCTGATAATGTTCTCACCTCATCTGATTTCAATTTTTCTTCTACTGTTGCAGCGACGTGTGTGTGATTATGTTTTGGTTTATGCTGTTAGACTAATGGTGGTGATGGTAGTGGTGTTGGTGGTGATGGAGCTGGTTGTGGTGGTTGTTGTGGTGGTGATGGTGGTTCGTGTGACGTTAGTTGTTCTCCACCTGAGTATTGATAACGTCTGCAGGTTATGTTGAGTGCAATGTTGAATTTGTTACCATAGAATAAATCATAAATATCAATAGCCATTTATTTCACAAAGGATGCCGTCTGTGCGTCTCTCTACGTGTTCGTCTCATACATTCACAACAATTAAGCTCATCTTCCCTTCCATTGGCTCCTTATTGCCACGCTCACATATACCCTTCCATTCCCTTCTCCTCGATGACCTCCCTCGCAAACACTTCCTTTCTGTCTATTCCTCTCCCTGATCATCCCTCTCTGTTTGTTCCTCCTGACCCTGTTTACCTACAATCCATCTCCTACCTGCCAGCCTTTCATTTTCTTTTCTGTTTTCCGTCTGTCTTTCTGTCCTCTACTTCTCTGCCCAGGACGCCAACACGTGCCCTTGGGGAGACACCGAAGAGCCTCCTTTGTCACATCCCTGAGTGAGTCTGATAGCACACAGAAGAAAGAATAGGAAGATATGTATAGTGAGGAAGCAAGACAGGTGTGCCACTTGTATATTTGTTCGTAGTGAGGGAAGCAGTTTTAAAAGTTCAGCTGAAGAAATATTGAGCGAAAGCCTTAAGATACATGTCAATGTGATAAAATGTAAAGGTTCAAAGTATGTGAAGGTCAAAATTCTTGTTCACCTGGGAAGTAAAATTATAAACCTACTAAATATCGGAAGTATACAGTGTAAGTATTGCGAAAAGTACGTAGAAAATTGAGAGGAAAAGTTAGTAAATATGATGTAAAGTGCAAGAGATTAAAAGCGTGGGAAGGAGGAATTTCATGCTCACGGGAAAAAAAAAAAAATAAATAAATAACAGCAAAATTCAACCACCAGAAATCGATAATATAAAACGCAACTATACGAATAAAGAAAAGTATATACATAGAAAAGGAATACGTATTTCTATTTGATTAATCCCGAGATAGACTTACCGGAGTGAAGGGAGACAGAAGATGGGCAACACTTTAAATATAGAACATGTGTAAAAGTGAGGCCTCGGGAAAAAAGTACCGTAAAGGGAAATAATTTAACAGAAGGCTATCCGTATTAAATGAAGGCCGAAAAATATTTAAGCTTTGGCTGACAGTGAAAAGAATAGAAATATAGAAGACAAAAGGAATAGATCGTGTTCGGAAAATGGAAGCTAAAAATTGGAAGAGAGAGAGAGAGAGAGAGACAGACAGAGACAGACAGAGACAGAGACAAAGAGAGACAGGCAGACAAACGGACAAACAGACGGAAAAATGTCAAAGCAACTACAGGAGACGAAAAACAAGAAAACTCAATCTCTCTCTCTCTCTCTCTCTCTCTCTCTCTCTCTCTCTCTCTCTCTCTCTCTCTCTCTCTCTCTCTCTCTCTCTCTCACTGGCCGCTGCTGCTCACCCTCGCTTGAATAATTTACGTTTGGTGAATATTTCCTCAAGATTTTTAGGCTACGCGTGAACCAGGACCAATAGAGGTGACTGGAAGCTTAGAGAGAGAGAGAGAGAGAGAGAGAGAGAGAGAGAGAGAGAGAGAACAGCTGAAGGGATAATGGGTGAAGCGAGAGGGAAGGAAAATGGGAAAGGTAGGAGGAAATTTGGAGGTAAGAAGGCGAGAAGAAATGAGGAAAAATAGGAGGAACGGATCAAGTGACGGAAGGAGAAGGAGGAGGTGCTGGAGGAGAGAGGAGTGGAGGAAAGGGAGGGGTGGAGGAAAAGGAGGTAGTTTGGGTAGCCAGGAAGGAAAGGCAAATGGTGAAAGAGGAAAGTTATGGGATGAAAGAGTGGGAGGTGAAGAAATGCAAGAGAGAGAGAGAGAGAGAGAGAGAGAGAGAGAGAGAGAGAGAGAGTCTGTAAAAATAGGTGAAGGTCAGACAAAATGAGAGGAGATAAAAGAAAAAAGGAAAAAGATGGATGGAAACGAATGAGAGATAGGTGGAGAAGAGAAAGAGGACAGGGGATGAGAGATAAAGAATCAAAGGAGGAATATTACGAGGGGAGATGAAGAAGAGAAATGAAGAGTGAGGAAACGATGGAGTAAGGAGGACGAGGAGGAGGAGGAGGAAGAGG
>NC_059273.1:2235000-2252500 GCF_017591435.1 Portunus trituberculatus
TAATAGAGGAAGCGCCCGATCAGATGACACTAAAACTAATATTTTTTCGACTGCCTTCAGCTTGTGGGATGGGGTGTGGGAGGAGCCTTCTTCTGTGCTATCCTGCCTTTCTCATTAATAGAGTAGAATAATTACACAAATAACATGGTAAAAACATTAACGTCTGTTGCTGTTTGGAGCTCTTTTGTATTCCTTAATATTCCTTTTTATTCCTCTTTTTCCTCCTCCTCCTGCTCCTCCTTCTCCAACTTCTCCTCCTCCTCCTCCTCCTCCTCCTCCTCCTCCTCCAGTTCATCATTATAGCTGGCGGAAGAGAGAATAAGCTTTGACTTGGCTCCCCAATGCTCTTTCATCTCTCCAATCTTTAATGGACTTTTCTGCCTCCGCCATGCATCACCCTCTTAGCACCGCATGAACCTATTACCTAAACCCTCTTGTTCGCTTTGATATCTCTAACCCTCCGCTCGCTAAAATGTTAACCCTTTCAGCAATATATCAGTTTCATTTTATTTTGGACATCACTACAAGGTTTTATGATCTTTGGAATTATATTTTTTTTCGTAATCAAAGGAATATATATGCATGATTTTTATATAGATCTTTTTTTTTTTTTTTTTACATGGAGTTTTGTATTGACTAACAGGAAGTGATTGTGATAAATGGTGAGTCTGTTTGTGGGTGTGAATGGGTTGAACTTCTAAATTCATCTGTGGCAATCTTAACCTTTTATTTATACCATGTGGGGTTTTCACGGGAATTTCTGGGCTAAAGGGGATACTTTTTGGGTACCTCCTATCTTAAAGCCCACCCGCTAGGAAACCGTTGCCCCGAGTGAGGAACCCCAACCTACACTCGGACCATGGACAAGATTCGAACCCGTGCGCCTGGAGACCCCTCGAATCCCAAAGCACGGTTGGTTCCACTGTACCACGGCGGCGAGGAAAAAATATTGACGTTAGAATGAATAAAAATGTAGTTGGATGCTGGAAGACGGAAATATTTACCATTCAGAGACCTCAAAAATCTCCTGATGATTCGTATATCGTTCAAAATTCAATGACAGTCTTAGCACTTCTCTTCTGTCTTTGCTTAAGCGTTACATAAAATCATCAATTATTATTCAAAACAAAATAACATATAACTTTATTGGAGAACTACCATTCCATACATTCTTAACTTATTGACTGCGAAAATTGCCATCCAGAATATATTTAAATCCTCACTTTGCACACGGAGTATAGTGAAACTGAAGCCTTAGCGCTGAGATAGTTAAGGAGAAGGTTAAAGAAGTGTAGGCGTCTCCTCAAAGGCTTTCACACGCATTCACGAGCATTCAAGTAGCGCTTTTCTCTCCCCGTGTTGTGCATTCATAGCCGACCCACTCACATCTTGCTTACCTCACTGCTTCGCTCCTTCATTCCTCATTCGTTGCGCTCCTCACCTGTCCTTTCTCACCTTTATGTGCTCTGCTGTGTGTGTGTGTGTGTGTGTGTGTGTGTGTGTGTGTGTGTGTGTGTGTGTGTTTCCAGCCGCTTAATTTCACGTAAGAGTGCACAGTATTCACTTTCTCTCTCTCTCTCTCTCTCTCTCTCTCTCTCTCTCTCTCTCTCTCTCTCTGTCCCCTGCGACAAATATCTTACACGAGTTGTTCTTCCTCTTCTCTTCTTTTTCCTCTTTCACATTTGCTTCCTCTTCCCTTTACGCCAGCTCCTCCTCCTCCTCCTCCTCCTCCTCCTCCTCCTCCTCCTCCTCCTCCTCCTCCTCCTCCTCCTCCTCCTCCTCCTCCCTCCTCTCCCAAATATGCATCTCGGAGCCTGAATCACTTCCATCAAGAAAGCAGAAGAGGAATAAAAGCCTCTTACTCTTCCTTCTGACTCTTAGTAGATGAAAAGGTAAACCGTTTATTGTTCCTCTTACTCTTCTTACTCCTCCATTTACTTTGTACTTCAATCTCCTCTTCTCTCCGCTCTCCTATTCTTGCTTCCTTCCTTCCTTTCCTTCCTTCTCTTTTTCCTCTTTCCGTCTTCTAGCCTCCATTACATTTTTATTCATTCTAATGTCATTATTTTTTCCTCGTTCTTTTTTTTTTCTCTCTTTTGTGTTCTCCTTTTTTTAGTTTTCTTTATTTCTCCTTTTTCTTCCTTTCGTTTTTCTTCTGTTTTTTTTTCTTTTGTTTTGGGATTTTTCGTTATTTTCGTATGCCCTTCGTCTTTTTTTCGCTTCTCTTCTCCCTTCCTTGAGCCGCATTTTCTCTGTACCCTTCTCCAGTCCCTCCTTTTGTATCTCCTACCTCCGTCTTTCCACGTTTTCCCTCTCTATCCTTCTGTCATTTCTTCCTTTCACCTTTATCCAGCTGTCTCTTTCCATATCCTTCTCAAACTTGTTCCATCTTTCTCTCCCTTGGACATCGCTGTAACCCCTTCAGTTCTAAACCTTCTCCTTCCTTCTTTCCCTCCTTCATCTCTTGCATTCTCTTCTTTCTTCTCTCTCCTTTGCTCTCCTTCCCTGTTAAATCTTCTTCTTTCTCTTCTTCATCTCTTGCACTCTTTTCTTTCTTCTCTCTCCTTTGCTCTCCTTCCCTTTGAAACCTTTATTCTTTCCATATTTTTTCTCCTCTTTATAAACCTCCTTCTTTCTCTCACTTCTTAATCTCCCACACGCATTCTTTTCTCTCCTCTCCTTCCTTCCCTCCTCCGTTCTCGCTTCAAACTATCCCTCCCTTCCTCTCCTTTCTCCCGTCTCCCTCCCTTGCTCCTCTCCATACCCTCACGCTGTCTCTTCGCCCCCTCCCTCTGTCTGATCCTCAAGGGGGGACGGGGGAGTGGCGCGCGAGTCCTCCACAGTCTTAGCCAATGCGATTTTCATTCCTTGGTGGGCTGGGAGCGATGGGGCTTTTGAGGAGAGAGCCGAAGAGAACCCCAGTGCTCTCTGAAACTTTACGCTTCTGACCACAGCCACCTACTCCTCTTCCTCTTCCACCTCCTCCTCATCCTCCTCCTCTTCCTCTTCCTCTTCCTCCTTCTCTTCTTTCCCCTCTTCCGCATTCTGTTGCTTGTGTTCTTTTGGGTTTTTCTTCAGTTTTTTTGCATTTGGTGTTTTTTCTTCTTCCTTTTTATCTCCTACTGCTGGTTATTTTTTTTTCTTCCTCCTGCTTCTCCTTTTTTTCTTCTTCGATTTCTTTCATCTCCTCCTCCTCCTTTGAGATTTTTTTTTCAATCTTTTATCTCTTCCACTACTTTATCTTCATTCTCTTCCTCTTCCTCCTCGTCTTCCTGTTCCATTTTGTTTTTTTGTTCTTTACTTTTCTAATTCTTCCATTTTTTCTCTTCTACATTTCCTTCCTTCCATCTCTCCTCCTTTCTTCTTACTCCTCCTTCTTCTTCTCCTCCTCCTCCTCCTCCTCCCTCTTATCTATTTTGTTTTTTTCCCTTTCTTTCACTTTTATAATTCCTCGTTTCTTCCTCTTTTACGTTCTCGTTCTTCCTTCTTTTCTTCCTTCTTCCTCCTCTTCCTCCTCGCCTTCCTTTTCTTCCATCTTTTTTAGCCTTTCTTTTTCTTTTTTGATTCATATTTTTATCGTCTTTTTTACGTTTCCTTCCTTTCTTCCTACCTTCCTTCCTTCCTTCCTTCCTTTCTTTCTTCCTTATCGTCCTCTTCTTCTTCTTCTTCTTCCTTCTGTTCCTTTTCCTTCATTTTCTTCTCTTCCTCTTCCTTTCCCTCCTCTTTTCTGGCTTCTTGTTCAGTCTGACTTCCTCAACTTCTGCTCAGCCGCCTCCTCCTCCTCCTCTTCCTCCTCTTCCTCTTCCTCTTCTTCCTCCTCCTTCTCCTCCTCCTCCTCCTCCTCCTCCTCCTTTTCTGTTGGTTTTACTTCCTCATCTTCTTCCTCTTCCCTTGCTTCTTCTCTCCTCTTCCCCTCCCCCCCCCCTCCCTCGACCAGAAGGTGTTTCCAGAGAAGTAGTGTTGTTGACCTTGTTTCCTTGTTTTTGTTTCCTTTTTTGTTGTTTCCAATTTTGCTTCTTTTATTCTTTTCGTCTTGTCTTGTATGCATTTGTTGTTTGATATTTTGTTTTGTTTTTCACTTGTTATACTTTTTTTTTATCCATGCTTTCTTTCTTTTCTTTTTTCTTTCTTTCTTTCTTTTTTTATTTTTATTTATCTCTCAGTCTTCCGTCACTGCTTCTTTCTCTCTCTCTATCTTATTTCACTTTTTTCTTTAATTCATTCCTGTTTTTTTTCTCTCAATCTTCTTCTGTCATTGCTTTTTCTTCTGTTTATTTTAATTTCTTCTTATTGTTGTTATTCATTTTCTCTTAAATATGATTGTTACTCATCTATATTTCTCTCCTCAACCTCTAATCCTCCTCCTCCTCCTTGCACTCTCCTCCTTTTACCTCTTTTTTTTCCTCTTCTTTTTTTTCCTCCTCCTCCTCCTCCTCCACCGCCTCCTCTTCCTCTCACACGGTATCATAGAGTCGTATTTTGTGTTTCATGGCCCAGATAAGAGATCAAATCCCTTATCATTCCCCTCATTAACAGGTCATGCAGCTCCCTCTTTGTCACTCTTAGTTGTACGTTCCCTCCCCTCTCCCAACTCCCTTCTCCCCATCGTCCACTCTCTCCACCTTCCCATTTACCTGATAAGATCCACGAAAGTTCATTTAACTATGCGACGAAGCTCTCACATCGATCTGGTAAAGGAGGAACACTTGTTTTCGTCACTCATTCATCACAGTCACGTTTATTACTCTATTTTCTTCTGTTTCCTTTGCACTGTCCCTTTGTCTCTGTTTCCTTGTCAGTGAGATGCTGAAAAAATAAATTAAATAGAATGAAAAATAATAAAAAAAAGAAAAGGGAATAAAAGATCGAGATACAAGAAAAGAGAAAACGGCGATCAAGACTTAGGAAAAGCAAATTAAGGAATTAAAAAGAAAATAAATTGTTGTTTTGGTGCTTCATTCAGTTTGTCCTTTTGTTCCTAGAGGTTTTTTTTTATCGTTCGTTTTAGGTTTTTTTTTTTTAGCTTTGTGTGTGTGTGTGTGTGTGTGTGTGTGTGTGTGTGTGTGTGTGTGTGTGTGTGTGGCAGCGTCTTAGATTTTGTGTAACTTAGAGAAGACAAAATAAATCTAATGTTCTTTGTTTGGGTGGTTGAAATCAGTCAGTTCTTTTATTTTTTTTTTCTCTTTTTTGCGTATTTTTGTGAGGTTTTTAGATTTAATTTTATTGTGCAGTGTTTTTTAGATGTTCAGTAGCTTAGATGGAATGAAATATACCCTCCTCTCTCTCTCTCTCTCTCTCTCTCTCTCTCTCTCTCTCTCTCTCTCTCTCTCTCTCTCTCTCTCTCTCTCTCTCTCTCTCTCTCTCTCTCTCTCTCTCTCTCTCTCTCTCTCTCTCTCTCTCTCTCTCTCTCTCTCTCTCTCTAGGTATGTATTCATGCAAACACATTTTACAGCGCACTGAATGCAAACAAAGAACAGTCATAACAATCATAACAATCAACACATTAATCTGTCATTCAGTCAGTCAGCCACTCTCTGAATTGGGCTTCCTCCATACACCAGTATATTAGATTGCATTCCACATTTATTCTAACCTTTATCTGTCCTCAGCATCCATAACATTTTCTAGTAATTGATAAAAACTATTCAATTCCATCACCATCCATCTGGCTTCGTATTTAGTAACTTCACAAATCAACAGTTTTTTTTTTTATTTAAAGTTCATATTACTTACGTCATATATACATACTGGCTTTTACGTATCTTTAGCGTGTATAAAATTTCCCAGTAATTCATAAAGTGATTGGGTTCTGTAATTTCTGTTCTCGTTGTGTGTGTTTTTTTTTTGTGTCTTTTTTTACTTTCACATATTCAAAATGTATCTGCTGCCTTTTACCTGTCTTTATTTTCTCTAAAACATTCTAGGAATTGATAAAGGTATTGAATTTCTCATCATCTGTCCAGCTTCCAGTTTAATAATTTCACAGGACAGTTTTTTTTTTTTTTTTATTCCTGCTGTTCGCTTCACTTATATAGAAACATATATTTCTTCACCACTACCATCTCACAACCACAACCACCACCACCACCACCATCACCACCACTACCACAACAACAACATCAAATAAAGGACGACCTCCCTAATCACACTTTTATCCACACCACACAATCACAACACGGTTCAACATTTACTCATAACATCACCACGAAAAAATAAACCAAATATTCCAACCTCACATTCTTCCCATCCCTCCATCCACACTCCCATCCATACCAGCTGATAAAGTCACAGTCTGCTCTCTCGTGCTCCCATTATTTCACAGCCACGTAACGCTCGCATATAGAGCCCATTACTCCTTCACCACTAACTGATAGTGTATTCTACTTCCCTTAAAACGCAAAACTGATAAGAGCTCTCCTAACCATCACCACCCATCACCTCGCCCTCGTTGATGAAGCAATAACTCTGCGTCACCCCTTAATCAACCCCCATAATATGTTTACCCATTCACTGTTCACCTGCCCTCCCCTCACCTGTCACCTGTCTGATGCCTTCTCAATAACAGAAAGGGATTATATATTGTACATTAACACATCATTAACACAACGGTAAGTGGAGTAGGTAAAGAAATAATATGTTTTTTCAATGTATATAATTCTCTCTCTCTCTCTCTCTCTCTCTCTCTCTCTCTCTCTCTCTCTCTCTCTCTCTCTCTCTCTCTCTCTCTCTCTCTCATTGTTAATTCAGCTGCAAGGGTATTCGTAACGAGAATAATAATCTGCAAATCGGTATAGACCTCAGGCATTTATCGTGTGTGTGTGTGTGTGTGTGTGTGTGTGTGTGTGTGTGTGTGTGTGTGTGTGTGTGTGTGTGTGTGTGTGTGTGTGTGTGTGTTGCCACAGCACAGCAGCACACACACACACACACACACACACACACACACACACACACACACACACACACACACATGTGTGCAATTAAAGATTTACCTGTTGAGCAAAAATTTATGTTGCAGCCTGGGTCATTGCAGTGTTTAGTGTTATTAGAAAAGCTACACACTCACACACACACACACACACACACACACACACACACACACACACACACACACACACACACACACACACACACACATTTACAGTAATTGCATCATTCGCTCTCTCTCCCACATTGTGTTTCAATAGCACTACTCTATTCGTCTGGCCTGGAGAGCGGTTCATACGCAGATAGATTAAGAGAGAGAGAGAGAGAGAGAGAGAGAGAGAGAGAGAGAGAGAGAGAGAGAGAGGAATTGTTTACTGGTCTCAGATTTATATACATATACATTGCGTGATTTCACATTTGCATGAAGTTGTGTCCATTGAGCGATAAAATGCTCTTCTATGGACCTTTACACTCGTTTGATTATATGAGTAGCCGTGTAAATGAAAGAGAGAGAGAGAGAGAGAGAGAGAGATTCGTGGATAGTCAAATAGAGGAGTAAATTGTACAAGATAGTATAACAGATTAACACACAGTTGACTCTAACACACAGGGAAACACACTGTATGGAACCCTTTACCTTTACTTATATAAGAGAAAAAAAAAAAAAAACCTTCCCCTTTTTTATTCTTGAGATTCTAAAAGGAGAAGAAGACATTTGTGTGGCTTTATTGAATTAGTTCCAAACCTTTCTTTTTTTTTTTTTTTTTCCTACTCTGCCTCCCCTATCTCTCTCTCTCTCTCTCTCTCTCTCTCTCTCTCTCTCTCTCTCTCTCTCTCTCTCTCTCTCTCTCTCTGTCTGTCTAGGTATGTATTCATGCAAACACATTTTACAGCGCACTGAATGCAAACAAAGAACAGTCATAACAATCATAACAATCAACACATTAATCTGTCATTCAGTCAGTCAGTCACTCTCTGAATTGGGCTTCCTCCATACACCAGTATATTAGATTGCATTCCACATTTATTCTAACCTTTATCTGTCCTCAGCATCCATAACATTTTCCAGTAATTGATAAAACTATTCAATTCCATCACCATCCTATTTAGTAACTCCACAAATCAACAGTTTTTATATTTTTATTTAAAGTTCATATTACTTACGTCATATATACATACTGGCTTTTACGTATCTTTAGCGTGTATAAAATTTCCCAGTAATTCATAAAGTGATTGGGTTCTGTAATTTCTGTTCTCGTTGTGTTTTTTTTGTGTGTCTTTTTTTACTTTCACATATTCAAAATGTATCTGCTGCCTTTTACCTGTCTTTATTTTCTCTAAAACATTCTAGAAATTGATAAAGGTATTGAATTTCTCATCATCTGTCCAGCTTCCAGTTTAATAATTTCACAGGACAGTTTTTTTTTTTTTTTATTCCTGCTGTTCGCTTCACTTATATAGAAACATATATTTCTTCACCACTACCATCTCACAACCACAACCACCACCACCACCACCACCATCACCACCACTACCACAACAACAACATCAAATAAAGGACGACCTCCCTAATCACACTTTTATCCACACCACACAATCACAACACGGTTCAACATTTACTCATAACATCACCACGAAAAAATAAACCAAATATTCCAACCTCACATTCTTCCCATCCCTCCATCCACACTCCCATCCATACCAGCTGATAAAGTCACAGTCTGCTCTCTCGTGCTCCCATTATTTCACAGCCACGTAACGCTCGCATATAGAGCCCATTACTCCTTCACCACTAACTGATAGTGTATTCTACTTCCCTTAAAACGCAAAACTGATAAGAGCTCTCCTAACCATCACCACCCATCACCTCGCCCTCGTTGATGAAGCAATAACTCTGCGTCACCCCTTAATCAACCCCCATAATATGTTTACCCATTCACTGCTCACCTGCCCTCCCCTCACCTGTCACCTGTCTGATGCCTTCTCAATAACAGAAAAGGATTATATATTGTACATTAACACATCATTAACACAACGGTAAGTGGAGTAGGTAAAGAAATAATATGTTTTTTCAATGTATATAATTCTCTCTCTCTCTCTCTCTCTCTCTCTCTCTCTCTCTCTCTCTCTCTCTCTCTCTCTCTCTCTCTCTCTCTCTCTCTCTCTCTCTCTCTCTCTCTCTCTCTCTCTCTCTCTCTCTCTCTCTCATTGTTAATTCAGCTGCAAGGGTATTCGTAACGAGAATAATAATCTGCAAATCGGTATAGACCTCAGGCATTTATCGTGTGTGTGTGTGTGTGTGTGTGTGTGTGTGTGTGTGTGTTGCCGGAAGCACAGCAGCTTGTATACACACACACACACACACACACACACACACACACACACACACACACACACACACACACACACACACACACGTTTAGCTGTGCAATTAAAGATTTACCTGTTGAGCAAAAATTTATGTTGCAGCCTGGGTCATTGCAGTGTTTAGTGTTATTAGAAAAGCTACACACACACACACACACACACACACACACACACACACACACACACACACACACACACACACACACACACACACACACATTTACAGTAATTGCATCATTCGCTCTCTCTCCCACATTGTGTTTCAATAGCACTACTCTATTCGTCTGGCCTGGAGAGCGGTTCATACGCAGATAGATTAAGAGAGAGAGAGACAGAGAGAGAGAGAGAGAGAGAGAGAGGAATTGTTTACTGGTCTCAGATTTATATACATATACATTGCGTGATTTCACATTTGCATGAAGTTGTGTCCATTGAGCGATAAAATGCTCTTCTATGGACCTTTACATTCGTTTGATTATATGAGTAGCCGTGTAAATGAAAGAGAGAGAGAGAGAGAGAGAGAGAGAGAGAGAGAGAGAGAGAGAGATTCGTGGATAGTGAAATAGAGGAGTAAATTGTACAAGATAGTATAACAAATTAACACACAGTTGACTCTAACACACAGGGAAACACACTGTATGGAACCCTTTACCTTTACTTATATAAGAGAAAAAAAAAAAAAACCTTCCCCTTTTTTATTCTTGAGATTCTAAAAGGAGAAGACATTTGTGTGGCTTTATTGAATTAGTTCCAAACCTTTCTTTTTTTTTTTTTTTTCCTACTCTGCCTCCCCTATCTCTCTCTCTCTCTCTCTCCTCCTTAACATCCTACCACTTTGAGTCCTCCCAGCTTGTCCCAACTTTCCCTCGCCACGCCCATTCTTACGACCGCAGGAGAGACGCTAAATCCATGGTCAATAATTCTCCAGGTTTTCTTTCTGTTTTTCTTTTCTTTTCTTTTATCGTCATTTCTCTTTCTCTCTTTATACTCTTTGACATTTTCTTTGTGTGGTGAAGTCTTGCTTTTTCATGTTTCAATTTATTCTCTCTCTCTCTCTCTCTCTCTCTCTCTCTCTCTCTCTCTCTCTCTGAATATAGCATTTTTTTTTCCTTTAATTCGTTTCTTTGTCTTCTCAACTCTTTATTTCATGGTTTTCTTGAATTGTGCTTCATTGTTCTGCCTCTCTCTCTCTCTCTCTCTCTCTCTCTCTCTCTCTCTCTCTCTCTCTCTCTCTCTCTCTCTCTCTCTCTCTCTCTCTCTCTCTCTCTCTCTCTCTCTCTCTCTCTCTGTAGCTGTTATTATATTCAAAGTTATCTTTCGAAGTTGGTTTAAGTTTAATCTATACTACAACTCTCTTCTCTCCTCCTCCTCCTCCTCCCCCTCCTCCTCCTCCTCCTCCTCCTCCTCCTCCTCCTCCTCCTCCTCCTCCTCCTCCACCTCCTCCTCCTCCTCCTCCTCCTCCTCCTCCTCCTCCTCCTGCATCATTTAACATTTTTCGCCCACCATTTATTATCTTCCTTCCGGTCTTTCCTTTTTCACGCTCTGTTGCCTTTATTTAATATTTTGCAGATTTTAACTTTCTCTTTCTGTCTGTCGGTGTCCCCCCACGTCTCTCTCTCTCTCTCTCTCTCTCTCTCTCTCTCTCTCTCTCTCTCTCTCTCTCTCTCGCTCTCGTTCTCGTTCTCGCTTTCTCCGTTTTATGTATTTAGTTTTGTGAAAATTTCTTGATTATTTCTTCTATTTCTCTTTTCGATTTTCTTTGTTTTTTAATTATGTTTTCTAATGTCATTTTTTGACTCATGTTTTGTTGCATCATATTTCTTGCATTTTTTATTATTTTTTTGGTTTTTTTCACATTTTCTCGTCTTCTTGTTCTGTTGTGTGTGTGTGTTTTTTTTTTTTACCATGTTTTCATCTTGTTCAACTTTCTCTGTCTTGTCTTAAGTTTTTTTTTTTCGTGTGCTTTTTTTTTTTTTTTTTTTGGGGGGGAACGTGTAGATTTATTTATTTCCTCTTATCCATAATTTCTTTTTTTTTATTTCCTGATTTGGTTGTCCTAGGTCTGATTTTTTTTATATATCTTACTTAATCGCTCTATTCCTTACTTTATGTCATTTAGTTCGTTTATTTTCTTTCTTTTATTTAGCAGTATTTTTATTGTTATTCTTTTATTCTGCTTTCATGTCTATTTTTATCAGTATCTCACTGACAAGGAAACAGAGACAAAGGGACAGTGAAAATACCAAGCTGGAGAGAGAGAGAGAGAGAGAGAGAGAGAGAGAGAGAGAGAGAGAGAGAGAGAGAGACCAACCGACTTATATACATAGAAACAAAGACAGAATAATTTAAGACTCTTTATTCTGTATTATTTTAATGCTTCCTTGTGAATGTCCTCTGCATTTAAGAAGAAAAACAACGAAATGAGGATGAATAGCACGAAAGCTGCGTGTCTTTCGGTGCGCCTTTAATGATGAAAGTATGCCAGACAGAAAAAAAAATGGCGTTTAGAAAGAAAGGACAAAGAGAGGACGAGGATAATATTAAAGATAGGTGAAAGGAATGACAGTCACTCTCGTCTCGTCTCATCTCGTCTCGTCTCGTCTCGTCTCGTCTTGTCTTGTCTCGTCTCTCTGCAAGAACTAACTTTTACTTTCCCGTCAGTGATCTTTTAACCTTCCCATCTTGTCTTGTGTGTTTCTTATTTTGGTTTGCCTTTATTTTATCTTTTGTTTCATCTTTGCTATTTTTCTTT
The DNA here is from genome assembly GCF_017591435.1 of Portunus trituberculatus. Classification (NCBI taxonomy): domain Eukaryota; kingdom Metazoa; phylum Arthropoda; class Malacostraca; order Decapoda; family Portunidae; genus Portunus; species Portunus trituberculatus. The sequence continues at coordinate 2,247,044 of NC_059273.1, forward strand.
CTTGTTAACTTTACGACAGTTGTTTTATTGTCTTCTCTCTCTTTCTCCCTCTCCTTCTCCTTTTGTTACTGTGTTTTCTCTCACATTCTGTTTTACCTTCTCTTTCCTCCCTCTTCCTCTTGGCTTTTTTTATTTGTTTTTTGTTTTTATGTTCTTATCTCTATTTTCATTTCATTTTTGCTTCATTATCATTATCCCCATCTACTTCATTCTTCCTCTTCCTCTAATTTCTCTGTTATTTTTCCTATTTCATTATATTCCATTTTCTCATTTAATTTTCTTATTCCTATCCTTCTTCTTTTCTTTTTCCTTGTATCATCATCTTAGCTCCTTTCTCCATTTTTCTTTTGGTTTCTTGTTTTCCCTTTGCATTTTTTCGTTAATCATATAATCTTACTAATTTTTCCTCTTTTTTTCCTTATTTTCCTTTGCATTATCATCTTAGCTCCCCCTTTCCATTCCTCCTTTGTTTTCTTGTTTTCCCTGTGCATAATTTTCTTATCCTAACTCGTTTTCTTTATTCATTTCATTCCTTTCTTCCCTTCTCCGTTTTCTTTCTTACCTTCCATCTCATCTTTATTTATCTCATTTTCTCTTGCTCTCCTATGCATTGTTTTTATTCCCTAACTCATTTCCGTGCTCTTTCACTCCTTTCTTCCCTGTTACTCTTTCCTTATATTCGTCTTGTCTTTCCGCTTTTCCAATCCTCTTTCTCCAGCCTTCGCTCAGGTAAGGAGGGTCGGTGAGGGCTAGCCAGGTGCCCCTCAAGCAGGTAACCTCGTTAATAAGCCAACAGGTTTCCTCTTACCTGCTATTCACAAGTTCGTATGTTCCCTCGATGGCCTCTCTGTCGTTTTCTTTCTCCCCTTGGTATTTTTTGCCTCAGTTTTCCTCCTCTCTATATATTGCTATTCTCCGTCTTTCTCTCTCTCTCTCTCTCTCTCTCTCTCTCTCTCTCTCTCTCTCTCTCTCTCTCTCTCTCTCTCCTCACTATCCTTTACCCCTTTCCTCTCTTTTTTCCCCATTTCATTAACTATTGTGCCTCTTAAATCGATCTTTATCTCTTACCATTCTCTCCCTTCTTCTTCTTTCCTTCTTTAATTTCGAATATTTCACCAATTTCTTCTGCTTTTCCCCATTTCATTGACTAGTATACCTATTAACTTGACTTTTACCATCTTACCTTCCTCTCCTTTCCTCTTCTTCTTTAAATACTGTAGTTGTCTCATATTCTCTCTTTAACCCCATTTTGTCTATTAAGCTGATATTTACACTCTTACCTTCCTCTCCCTTCCTGTCCTACTTTCTCTCCTGAGTAATGAACAAACACTCCATCCCTCGCTCACCTTTTTGTCTCCGAGTTGCCTTACGCCGCAGGTGAGGTTAGCAGGATTCCAACAGGTGTAGTAACGTCCGTGGGAGTGGGCAGGAAGTAAGGACAGGTGGGACACAGCTGGTCAGCCTGCACGGTTCTGTGGGCCGCACCTGTAGGCATAGAGAGGGTGCGTTAGGGAAGGCTGTGTGTGTGTGTGTGTGTGTGTGTGTGTGTGTGTGTGTGTGTTGGTTGTTTCAATGGTGGAAATTCAGTTGTGTCGGACTGTTAGATGGGTCGAGAGAGAGAGAGAGAGAGAGAGAGAGAGAGAGAGAGAGAGAGAGAGAGAGAGCTCAGCGGAAAGAAGAAAGAGAAGCAAAGATTGACACAGACAAACAGGTTCATGCATCTTGTAGAACGCGAGCGCGCGCACACACACACACACACACACACACACACACACACACACACACACACACACACACAGAGAGAGAGAGAGAGAGAGAGAGAGAGAGAGAGAGAGAGAGAGAGAGAGAGAGAGAGAGAGAGAAGCAGACAGACAGACAGACAGACAGATAGAGAAAAAAAAAACACTCAGGTATCGAAAGGATGAAAGACAGGAGAAAAGAAAGAAAGAAAGAGAGATAAAAAAAAAAACTAAATACAGGAAAAACAGTAGTCGGCATGACAGAGAAAAAAAAACACCACAAAACACCACAAAACACTGGTGCAAAACCCCACACAGAGACGGACAGGATATTAGACAGACAGACAGGGAAGCAGTCACAGGCAATTGGACCCACAATATATGGTGTCACTCAACCTGTACACACCTGCACTTGTTAATTAACTGACCCCCGGGTTGCACTTTCACCTGAATTTGATATTTATTGTTGGTGAAATAGATGCACACTCAACATTTATCCCCCATGATTGCAATATACGATTTTGGTACATGAGGAACAACAGTTGATTCGCTTCTAAGAGTGAAGGGGCATTCATGTGGAGACAGACAGATAGATAGACAGACAGGCAGATAGACAGATCAGGGCGAGATATTGGTGTGTCAGAGTGTATGACATTTTTGATATTGATAGAATTCTCTCTCTCTCTCTCTCTCTCTCTCTCTCTCTCTCTCTCTCTCTCTCTCTCTCTCTCTCTCTCTCTCTCTCTCTCTCTCTCTCTCTCTCAAGTTATGATGTGTGAGGTGACTTGACATGACATGGTACTTAGTGTGTGTGTGTGTGTGTGTGTGTGTGTGTGTGTGTGTGTGTGTGTGTGTGTGTGTGTGTGTGTGTGTGTGTGTGTGTGTGTGCGTGTGTGTGTGTGTGTGTGTGTGTGTGTGTGTGTGTGTGTTCGCGTCAAAACATTTACGGTTTTCCATTGTGGTAATGACTGAGCAATGGATTGTGTAATAACTTCCTGTCTCTCGCAGCTCTGAATTTTTTTATTTTTTTTTTTAAAGTGTTTAGTTTGAAGAAGAGGAAAAAAAAGAAAAAGCAAGAGGAAAAGGTTTAATTTTACATAGTTTTCTCAGTCTTTTTTTATTTTGTGTTTTCAGAAATCGTTGCTTTTCACCGACAGATGTTTCTGCTTTTCTCAAGTCAACAAAATGTGAGTAAAATGCAAATCAAATTAAAAGTTGAATTCATGGAAACATTTTCTTTACACTGTTCTTAATGTTTCCCCTGCCTGCTTGTCCCTTCCTCCTCTCCTCTCTCCCTTTTCCCCTTCTCCTCATACAATTCCCACTATTTTGCCTATTCATTTCACCTTATCTTCAATTTTCCTCCGGTTTATCTTCTTTCACACCTTTTTTTACAATTCGCTTTTCACTTTCTCTCCCAATTTTACATTTAGTTTTCCTTTTATCCCATTTTTTTTCATCTTGTTCACCCGTTCCTTCGCTCCCTTTCTACTGTAATTCCCAGTTCCTGTCCCCTTCTCTTTTACCCTTTCTCTTCACCCCCTAAATTTTCTCCCCTCGGATCCTTCCCTCGCTGCCCCTCTCCGCTGAACTTCCTCATTTGTTATTATAAGCATGATTATTTTTTTTTATTCTTACTAGTATTATTGTTTATGTTTGTTTCTGATGTTTATTATGTTATCAATCATTGCTTTTCGTTCTGTTCTTTTCTGTAGCACATTTGTTTTTAATTTCATTGACGTGTTTCGCTGTTCTGTTTCACTCGTCTGTTTTCAACAATTAATGGAATTGGTACAGGAAAGAATACAGTTTTCCAACATTGGCCTGAGGATTTGAAAATTGCTGCCATCAATTTGTATAATTATGCCAGAGAGAGAGAGAGAGAGAGAGATTTTATTTCCCCCTCTTACCTACACAAATGAACGGTGTTGCCTTTAATTACACCTTCCTGATCTGGTGTATATTTTCTTGTGTATAGCAATACCATGTGTTTTCCTCCTGGCAACACTGGCTACACTCACTCATCCCTTCCCAGAACCATCTAATACCTAATTCCAACTTCCAATAGACGTTTTCAGAGCTTCCCCTCTTTTCGGAGCCCAAACAGATGACTTGAAGCTCCATTTAACCGCTCGCACCAGCCATTCGAAGCATCATTTCAGGATCAGGGGCGTTATATTCGTTTTACGGCGCGTCGGAATCCGCTTATTGGTAGAGAACACGACTGCAGGTGACGCATGACGGATCTTACTTCCCAGCGGCCCGTAACACCCAAAGCCAACCTGAAACCGTCCCTTTACTTTTCCGCACCGGTGTCTCCTGCCTTCCCTCCCTTATTTCCCTTCCCTTCCGCCCCTCTGTCCCTCCCTTCAGGCTGGGTAGTGTTTCTGGCACGTTGGTGTTTCTACTACTTTTCTATTTTCCGGTCTGCACCTCGAGCCTTCCCCAATCCATAAAATGACAAGTGTGTTTCTGATTTTTATTTTTGCATCCGCCTCCGCCGCCGCCTCCTCGTCCCTCGTCCCCCTGTCGCCGCCGCCGCCACCGCCGCCGCAACCAGCCCGCCACGTCCCTAGTCTACTTGTTATTCTGTTTTTTTTTTCTTCTTTTTATCTTCTTTTTCTTTATGGTTCTTTAATTTTTTTTCTATATTTGAACCACTTCTCTACTTTTCTTTTTTTTTTTTTCTGAATCTCGAGCTGCTTTCTTTTTTATTCTTTTATCTTGTGCTATAAGAGAGACGTACGGTTGTTACTGGTGTCTTTTTCTACATTTATATCCTCTTTATATATATTTGTAGTTTCTCGAGCGAGGATTTTGGTCAAGTGAAGCCTGAAACATTTCCCTTCCTGGACGCCCGTTTTTGTTGAGAGAGAGAGAGAGAGAGAGAGAGAGAGAGAGAGAGAGAGAGAGAGAGAGAGAGAGATGAACAGACCAAAGATGAGAAACAGAAAAGAATAAAGAACAACAAAATGGATGAATAAAGAGTGAAAGCCGAAATTGAATAAAAGTACGAGGAGAATTGAAAGATCCACACACACACACACACACACACACACACACACACACACACACACACACACACACACACACACACACACACACGCAGAGAGAGAGAGAGAGAGAGAGAGAGAGAGAGAGAGAGAGAGAGAGAGAGAGAGAGAGAGAGAGAGAGAAAGAATAAAGTTGGGATTTCAGGACGTGATGCGGGAAAGTGTGTACCATCTCTCTCTCTCTCTCTCTCTCTCTCTCTCTCTCTCTCTCTCTCTCTCTCTCTCTCAGGAAGATACAAAACAATATACAGAAGAAAAGAAATTTTGTCATGTCTTATAAAATCTTTCACAGTATCTATTTATTTTACTATCTATCTATCTATTTATGTATCTATCTATCTAACTAACTTTCTATCTATTTATTTATTTGTGCATATAAATTTACCTCTAATGTCTATCTCATCACTATTCTTCCTGTTCCTATGTTCGTTATATAAATGTGTTCTCTCGTCCATGAATTTCTTTTTCTGTTTATATAAAGTCCCTGGTCTTCGCGGCATCGCTTCTCGTGACTTGTACAAATCTTCTATCTTTCAAACGCCTAACTTTCGCTCTTTTCTCCTACTCCATCTCTGTCCCTCCATCTGTTTTTCTTTTTCTTTTTTTTTCCATCTTCTTTTTGCATTCCTCCTTCTTTATTTTCTCTCCCCCTTTGTCCTTCTACG